>NW_026652276.1:16771674-16906566 GCF_009828535.3 Hylobates moloch
TATATATATATATATATATATTTTTTTTTTTTTTTTCTGAGACAGAGTCTTGCTTGGTAACCCAGGCTAGAGTACAATGGCGTGATCTCAGCTCACTTCAGCCTCCGCTCCCTGAGTTCAAGTGATTATCCTGCCTCAGCCCCCTGAGTAGCTGGGACTACAGGTGTGTGCCGCCACCAGACTAATTTTTGTATTTTTAGTAGAGACGAGGTTTCATCATGTTGGCCAGGATGGTCTTGAATGTTTTACTGAGCCTTGGGACTCATATTCAGGTGCTTTTAAGTAGCTCCAGTCTAAGCATTTCTGTAACAGCAAACAGGCTGTGTAGTAGTGTTAGGAAGGCCTCTTGTTAATGTCAGCTTGGAGCTTTGTGCACGTGATGACACTAATAGCACCTTTTTAAAAACTACAAAAAGTACTTTGACTTTATTATGAATTTTTAGACTAGTTGCATGATAATGACTCTCCCATTGCTTTTAAGATTTCGATAAAAATAGCTATTTTACTTCTTTTTGTCCCTCTAGCAAATCAACGAATAAGGAGAAAGGTGACAATATTCATGATTAGCTCAGAACAGAAACACATTTTCAAGCCTACACATGAGAAACCGCTAAAAGATAAAGCTACGAAAAACCCTAATCTAGTTGTATTAATAAATTCTAGTGATCATGGGGGGAAGAACAAAAACCCACTGGCTTTTATTTGAATAGACATCCCCAAGACCAGTCAATCTCCCATTTTTGCTTTGGGCTTCAGAAATGCTGCACAGTTTGCATTGCTTTCCTTCCTCTGCCTTATACCCTTTCAAAAACTGAGCTCGGGGCAATGCTGTGATATTTCTATTTCACTTCTTTTTACCACAGCAAGAGCAAAGGCAAGCAGAGTGCATGCACAGGAAATGGGTTAGTGCAAATACAAGTATATACAAAAACCACACGACTGGAAGGGAGCTGTGACAACTGAAAGACATTTTTTAAAAGAAACATTTCCTGGAAAAAAAAAATGGTTCCTTTAAATCAATTATACATGTACATAAACAAACCCAAAATATGTTTTCTCCAACTGTCTTCAGCTCAGTTGATCAGGGTATGAAATTAATGTTTTGGAAAACTTCAGAAGCCTTATAAACTTTGTAGCATTAATCTAAAACTTTGGAAGTGTTAATGTATTTCCTTCTGAGACTATTAGGAAAAATGCTTCCTCTATCTCTTTTAAAAGATAAACAATCACATTTGATAAGTATACATTTGGTATAACATTCTCTGAATATGTAAGGAAAACAGCAAAATGATGCTATGGCTTCTAATTAATGAGCAACGTGCAATATTAAAAACAACAAATCATATATACATATATATTTGACAAAATACTCATATCCAAAAAATACAAATTAAATTTTAAAAACCAGTAAGAAAAAGACTGACAATACAATTTGAAATGGGCACAGAATTTGAGATTGAGATTTTTTTGTTTTGTTTTGTTTTTAAGTTCTAGGGTACATGTGCACAACGTGCAGGTTTGTTACATATGTATACATGTGCCATGTTGGTGTGTGGCACCTGTTAACTCATCCTTTACATTAGGTATATCTCCTAATGCTATCCATCCCCCATCCCCCAACCCCCTAGCAGGCCCGGGTATGTGATGTTCCCCACACTGTGTCCATGTGTTCTCATTGTTCAACTCCCATCCATGAGTGAGAGCACGTGGTGTTTGGCTTTCTGTCCTTGCGATAGTTTGCTCAGAATGATGGTTTCCAGCTTCATCCATGTCCCTATAAAGGACGTGAACTCATCCTTTTCTATGGCTGCATAGTATTCCATGGTGTATATGTGACACATTTTTTTAATCCAGTCTATCATTGATGGACATTTGGGTTGGTTCCAAGTCTTTGCTATTGTGAATAGTGCCGCAATAATCATATGTGTGCATGTGTCTTTATAGCAGCATGGTTTATTCTGTTTTAATTTGGCTTTTTGTATTAGATTTTCTTTTTTAGGAATTTGCTCATTTTTGATATTTTTCTTGTCTGTTAGTAAGAGATCTTTATCTAATAGAGATATTGACCTTTCTTGTTTATTTGTATTACAAACGTAATCAATTATGTCATTTATATATTGGCTTTTTATTAATCTTGCCATAATGAAGATTTAAGGTTTTATGTATTTAAATATTGCTATATTTTCTTCTATAGCATCTGATATTCCTCTCTTGGTTAAGAAAATAGCTTATTAATGAAAAAAATAAACAGTACAAAGTCAAACTAATAAAATATGAGTTCCTTGAAGAGACTACTACAGTAGATAATCCCTCTTGAGAACCCAATTAGGGAAAAAAGGGGGAAGTAAAAATATTCAAGATTAAGAATGAGAAATGTGATTAGCCACTAATTGAGGAAGGATTTTAAAATCTAAAAACTTTCTGTGCAGCAAAGGAAATAATCAACAGAGTGAAAAGACAACCTACAGATTGGGAGAAAATGTACTCAAACCAACAGAGGGCTAAATCCAGAATATACAAGGAATTCAAACATTTCTACTACAAAAAAACAAATAATCTGATTTAAAACATGGGCAAATGATCTGAACAGACATTTCTCAAAAGAAGACATACGTATGGTCAAAAAATATATGAAAAAATACTTAACATCACTAATTATCAGGGAAATGCAAATCAAAACCACAATGAGGTATCATCTCACTCCAATTAGTATGATTATTATCAAAAAGACAAAAAAATAACAAATGCTCGCAAGGATGTGGAGAAAAGTAAACTCTTATACACTGTTGGTAAGAATGTAAATAAAGCCACAGTGAAGAACAGTATAAAAGCTCCTCAAAAACTACAAATAGAACTACCGTATGATCCAGCAATCCTACTACTAGGCATTTATCCAAAGGAAAGGAAATCATTATATGAAAAGCATTTGCACCCCCATGTTTATTGCAACACTGTTCACAATAGCCAAGATATGAAATCAACCCAGGTGTCTGACAACAGATTAATGGATAAAGAAAAAGTGCTATATATACACCAAAGAATACTATTCAGCCATACAAAGAATAAAATCCTGTCATTCAAGGCAACATGGAACTAGAAGATATTATGTGAACTGAAATAAGCCAGGAAAAGAAAGTTAAACACTGCATGTTCTCACTCATATGTGGTAGCTTAAAAAAGTTGATCTCGTTAGAACAAAAGATACTAGAAGCTAGGAAGGATAGGGAGAAGGAGATAAAGGGAGCGATTTGTTAAAGGATAGAAAATTACAGCTAGATAAAAGGAGTAAGTTCTAGTGTTTCATAACACTGTAGAATGACTATAGTTAACCATAATGTTACTATATAGTTTCAAATAGCAAGAAAGAGAATATTGATTATTCTTAACACAAAGAAATGGCAAATGTTTGAGACAATGAATATGCTAATCACCCTGATCTGATCACAGTGCATTGTATAATTGTTTTGTGCAATTTAAAAAAAAATAATTTTTTTTTAAGTATTTTAAAAGCCTTTAGACAAAAAGCAACAAATTAGGCTTGGTGCGGTGGCTCACGCCTGTAATCCTACCACTTTGGGAGGCTGAGGCAGGTGGATCACGAGGTCAGGAGTTTGAGACAAGCCTGGCCAGTATGGTGAAACTGTGTCTCTACTAAAAATACAAAAATTAGCTGGGCATGGTGGTGCGCACCTGTAATCTCAGCTACTCAGGAGGCTGAGGCAGGAGAATCGCTTGAATTTGGGAGGCGGGGGTTGCAGTGAGCCGAGATTGCACCAGTGCACTCCAGCCTGGGCAACAGAGCAAGACCCTATCCCCCTGCCCAAAAAAAAAAAGAACAAATTAAATGATAGCAAAAGATAACAAAACTTGGAATAACTGGCCTGGTCTCTTCGAAAAGTCAAAGTCATTATCAAAAATGGGAGGAGAATGGTTTCAAATTAAAGTCTTAAGAGACATGACAACCAAAGCAATGCGTCTTCAAGATTAAATTTGAGATTGATCAAATCAGCTGTGAAAAAGTTATTTGGGGGACAATTGGAGAAATTCAAATATGACCTGGATGACAAAAGATATGAAGGGATTGTTGCTGAATTCAATGTGTTAAATAATATTGCAGTTATGTAGGAGAATATTCTTACTTTTTGGAGATAAATGCTGAGCTATTTAGAGATGAAAGGTCATGATTTCTCCAATTTAAAGTAGTTTAATATACTGGGGGTCTTATGAGTATTCATTGTGTTATTTTTAATACTTTTTAGGAATGTTTAAAATCTTTATAATAAAATTTTAAAGAATACATAACAGAAGGGAACACATATCATTCAATGTTACATGCAATTCTAAGGCAAACATTTCTAAAATCTAGAAAAATGGGATGATATTATTAGTAAAATATAAATTATTAAGAAATAAAAGATGTGAAAAATCTTGAATAGACCAATTATCATACAAGGGATTTGAAAATGATTATAGATCTCCTATTAAAAAATGTACCAAAACCAGATGGTTCCACAGCTGGATTCTATCCAACCTTTGGAGAACAAATAAGCCCAGTGTTATTTAAATTGCTGTAGACCATGGAAAGAGGCAGAAAGCTCTCCAATTTAATTAAGCAAGCCAGAAAAATCTTCCTGGCAAAATGTCACATTAGTTCCAAAAATAAAAAAGGTAGACCAATTTCACTCATATGTGTAGATGCAAAATTCTCAATGAAATATTAGACAACAGGTTTATTTTTATGTTGCTCTCTTTAAGAAACAAAAGAAATAATTATGATAGAACTTTGTTACATATCAAGTTCTATTTCTGTGAGACTAGTAGATATCAGGAGTGATCAACACACTGGAAAAGAGGAGGAGAACATTAAAATGTCTGGAAAAGTAAAGTAAGTATAAGGGTTTAATTACGCATGTAAGAAATAAAAATGTTCCCATCCCATATTTACTAATCATTTCCTTCTTCATATGGAGACAAAATCTGCTTCTGAGTAACTTTTACAGATGGAGGAAAAAAAAGATCCTGGGACATTAATTCCCTTAGGCTAGACTACAAATAAAAGCTAAAGTAGGATAGAGAACCCAGAGACTGGTTTCCAGTTAAAAATAGTTATTCTTTTCTTTCAATCATGTACCTCTGTTTGCACTATGCCCCAAGGATTCTGGTGGACTAATAGTGATAGAATGCCACACTGCATGCGTATTGGCACAATATACAGCCTGGCAGTGTTTCACATTCAAATCATATTACTTTAAGTGTAATTTTCTCCCAAGAAGTGATCTGTCTTCTAAACACAGTAACAAATACATATCAGATTTAATACCTTTTTCCATAGACAACATGGAGGCACTCAGCTTTGTCAAATGGCATCAGCTCTGGCAAGAACTCAAGAACTAATAGACCCCATTAATGTCACACCTTTTAAACCATATTTTTCTTGTAGCTCTTTAATATTCTCTTGGTAAGGTTAGGAAAAATGTATCTTATGAAATAGTATTCAGCCAAAAAACCACTGGATGTACATTCAATTGTTTATTTTTTTCTTAGTATTAGGAAATCAATATGTGCTGTGGCAAAGTATTTTTCCTACAATTTGGTTTACAATTCTGATACTTATTGCTGAATATGACAAGCATTATACTTTCAATAAACAAAATTATTTTAATTTACCAACCCCAATTACACTACCACATCATCAAGGCAAGTTACCTGCCTCTGTGGACCTCCCTTTCTATTGTAAAAATAAGACAAATATACTTTTCCCTTAATAAAGGAAGGTTTCCTCAAAATTGACAAATGGGATCTAATTAAAGTAAAGAGTTTCTGCACAACAAAAGAAACTATCATCAGAGTGAACAGGCAACCTACAGAATGGGAGAAAATTTTTGCAATCTATCCATCTGACAATGGTCTAATATCCAGAATCTGCAAGGAACTTAAACAAATTTACAAAAAAAAAAAAAACAACCCCATCAGAAAGTGGGTGACAGATATGAACAGACACTTCTCAAATGAAGACATTTATGAGGCCAACAAACATATGAAAAAAGCTCATCATCACTGGTCATTAGAGAAATGCAAACCAAAACCACAATGAGATACCGTTTCACTCCAGTTAGAATGGTGATCATTAAAATATCAGGAAACAACAGATGCCGGAGAGGATGTGGAGAAATAAGAATGCTTTTACACTGTTGGGAGTGTAAATTAGTTCAACCATTGTGGAAGACAGTGTGGTGATTCCTCAAGGATCTAGAACCAGAAATACCATTTGACCCAGCAATCCCATTGCTGGGTATATACCCAAAGGATTATAACTCATTCTACTATAAAGACACATGCACACATATGTTTATTGCAGCATTATTTACAATAGCAATGAATTAGAACCAACCCAAATGGCCATCAGTGATAGACTGGATAAAGAAAATGTGGCACATATACACCATGGATTACTGTGCCCCCATAAAACAGAATGAGTTCATGTCATTTGCAGGGACATGGATGAAGCCGGAAACCATCACTCTCAGCAAACTAACACAGAAACAGAAAACCAAACACCACATATTCTCACTCATAAGTGGAAGTTGAACAATGAGAAGACATGGCCACAGGGAAAGGAACATCACACAGAAAACCTAGATGACAGGTTGATGGGTGCAGCAAACCACCATGGCACATATATACCTATGTAACAAACCTGCACGTCCCGCACATGTATCCCAGAATTTAAAGTATAATAAATAAAATAAAATAAAATAAAAAAGGAAGGCTTCCTATAATATCAGAAAATCATTTTAACTTGGGCATTTGTATTCCTATTTCTGTATCTTTATTTTTTATTAATTAGCAAAATTTCCCTCCTAATTTCCATGCTATCAAATTCTCTCCCAGCTTTCCCTTATGTACAGTGGGGGCAATGTCACATGCCCCATGTGCATTTTAGAATGAATGATTGAGAATCAAATGAAATAATGAGTGTGCTTTGTAAATGGTGCAACACTAGACAAACTTGATACAGTTAAGCATTGGGACATGATGATGCCCAGGTTGACACCCAGGGTGCACTGGGCTTGGTATCACTTAGGAAGAGTGGCTCAATGCCATGGAATGGATGCAAGGAGTATTTGCCCCACTTCCTACAATCTCTGGGTATCAAGATCTAATTCAGTCATTTAGTGTGCAAATTTAGTTATTCGTCCAAAAGTCAGACTCCTAGACTAATAACTAAATTTACACACTCTTATGTCTGCAGGTATTTTGGAAAATGTAGTACAATTTTCACTTTCATACTTATTACTGCTATGAAAATATTTCTGAAGTCTTTCCTTGCTCATAAGACATGGACACAGTCATGCAGAAGGATGACAGGAGAGGGCTATTGACCGTTGTGGTTTCTTAATTCTATAAAGCTTTGAACTGTACCAGGTCAAGTAATCAGTGCTTACTACCTCTTATGAAAGTCAGTGATTCCTGGGTATGAGTAAGGAGAGTATCAAATTTTAAAGAAGGAAAAAGGGAAGGAAGGGAGGAGGCAGTGAGGGAAGGAAAGAAAAGAACAGAGGGAGAATGGAAGAAAGAAGAAGGGAGAAAAGGAGGTAAGTAAAGAGGGGAAGAGAAAGAGAAGACTAGAAAATTCCATGTTATTGAGACCAATTTTTTCAATCTTATTTAAAAAGTCATAAAAATATGAAGTGTAAAACGTTAACATGGGTCCATAGAGACTCCATCTCCAAAATCTTACTCCCACCCCCTACCCACTCACCCTTGAGCACCAATAATGTTTTGTAAGTCAGTTCCTCTATATGAAATTGAGCTTTTCGGAGACAGAAACATTTTGCTCAGCTCTGTGCCCTCCTAGCATAGTGTGAGATCCTGTCCATAGCTGATATTCCATAAATGTCTGTTGAGTGGGGTTATTTCTTCCTGAGTGAATGGCTTGTCTCGTGACAACTCAAATGAATTGGCAAATTGAAACACTGATAAAACTTGATGGCAGCCTCTGCATTCTATACATTAGTACAATCTTGATTTGAGAACATTTAGCAAAATTTGCAACCACTGGTTTCTACAATGTCTGTTCCATGCATTTGGGGAGCTCCTTTAATGATCCGTCTACAATTTTAGACAGCGAGACATGGGATAGATGGGCTGAACAACTCCATTTTATAATATATTAAAATTCGAGTAAAATAATATATGTGAAACTATTATCCAAACTGTAGCACATTATGTTATAGTTACATGTTGTTACACAATAGTGGGTTAATACTATAAGGATTACGTTGTTATTGTTATTCTTGTTCATGAAATTCCATAGTCATTGATTTGGGTTAAGACATTGTCTCCAGAATGCTCATTAAATCCCCAGCCTTGGCTCCAAGATAATACCCATCCATCCTTCTTCTCGCAAAGGTTCACATGAGAATCAACTATGAAAAGACATGGAAGTTTGTTTAATTCCTGAGTTATCTGCAAGTGTAGGAATAATAACAGTTATTGAAGTCCATGTGCTAGTCACTTTCTACGAAATTTACACTAATTTAAGTAACTCTCTCAGCAGCCTAGCCACACAACTACTATCTTGATTGTGTAGGTAAGAAAACTGAGGCTTACGGAGTTGGGATTTGAACAAAGGTAATTGGACTTCAGAGCATGTACTTTAACCACTATTCTACAATATTACAAGCCCTTGAAGATTGACTTATTAACTAGCTGTTCCAAGAAACTTAACGTACTTCATGATATTTGCACAGATTTGCGTTTACCAAGCAACTGAGCTGAGTTTCTCCAGGGATCTGAGAGATGGGTGACCAGCAGAGAGTCAAGGTCCCAAATCAGCAGACCTGAAGTTACATTTCTGTAGCAAAAAATAAGTGTATTTATGCTAGAAGGGCAGGGGCAAGGGTCGACACTCAGCTCTCTCTCCTTGGTGCCCGAAGGAAGCTTAACTAAAACCTACATGATCGTAAGGGCTGAGGAGAGTCTCTGAAGTATCATTACTGACATGCCCTGGGTGTGAGAGGCATGCTATCAACACTTATACCTGCCTTCCTACCCAGTGTGACCCATGGAATTAACATCATACAGGGTATGGATTGGGCAAACAGGCATTTGTTCGTTAAACCCTCTCACACCTGAAGCTGGAGAAAGTACAATTAGGTGTATTAATTGTACAATTAAGAAATTTCAAGTGACTTTCTGTTACTCAATATTGTTGGAGAATGGGTTGTGTGTGCTACTCAGTGTTTTGCCTTGTGCAGGGCACATTCTGATGTATTATCGATTACTACAGCCTTCCCTTTCAGCACATCTTTCTCTTCTCCTCTCTGACTTTCTCTATGTCAGGGACACCCAGCTCTCCGACTGCACTAGCCCATCTGAGCCCTTTGGAAAGTCATCCATAAGCTGATATTTATTGGGTGCCTACGTGTGCCAGGCAGTGTTTTGAAACCAGAGGCAACGATTAGGTACCTCTTCTTGGGAAGCTCAAGTTAATTCAAATGTGCTTAATCGATTCTCTCAGGGGAATACGCATTCAGAGGCATCAAGTCTGGGTACACCTGGGAAATGGTACGGTTGGAGGGAGCTGTTCCTACAGAGATCTTCATGTGCCAACACAGAGGCAACCACCTACTTTGCTTACCCTGAAAGGTGGCGTTGCTCCCACACTGAGTACCAATATGAAAGCATACAATACAGCATACAGTTCTTTGTTATGCAGGCTGTCTTGGAACTAGATGATGTTTCAAATGGCACTTCCCAAATCTGCCGGAGCCTCTTATGCCTGTTATGATTTCTAGAATGTGCTGAAATGATCCCCAAACAGCATCTCTGCTAATTGAATCCTGGCTAACAAAGAGCTGACTAAAGTGCATTTATCAATTGCTTAGGAATTCTTTATACCCAAATGTGACCTTGGGTTAAAACTATCTATCATTGGCTTTAGAAAGTGGCAGGGTCATGGATCCATAAAAAGCTGTTAAGAAAAAACTAGACCACTTGGAGAGGCTAGTTTCCAAGTGGAGAGGCTACTCTCCAGACCAGTATCCAGGGGCCAGAACTTCTCTGCCCCCCATCCAGTCCAACATTGAGTTGGAGAACCACCCTGGGTATGACCCAGGAAGAGACTTCTTAGAAGGCTTTCATCAGATATCTAGAGGCAAAGTGCAGGCTAGATGGGTATGGGCAAGAGAGGAGCAGAATAGCATTAACTGTGAAGTCCACCCCCGACCTGACAACCCTACATAGTAACCCTGCAAGCTGGTTCTTGCCTACTCATCCTAATGCCACCCAAAGTCTCTTACCCCCAGAACCCTGATTTATTGGTTTTGAGTTCGTGTTAGTAGATTAAACTGTCTCCTTGATTTCTCTGTATTTGTTTATTTGTTCACTTGGTTACTTGCTGTCTCCCACCCCCACCCCGAAAAAACCTATCAGCTCCACGCAGCCTTAAAGTGTAGTTGCTAAGTTCCTCTCCGTAACCTCAGTTTCCAGAACAGTGTGAGCTGGTATATAGTAGGCGCTTAATAAATACTCATTGAAGGAGTGAATGAATGGGGAAGCTTATTCCAAGGCCCTGAACATGGACTTCTGGCAAGGGAGCCTTCCAAACGCTGGCTTGGGCGATGCTGCTGGGATCCCAGCCACCAGATCTTTAATAAGCCTCTGACCCCTTCTCAAGGGTGGAAGGGCGAACTAAGCTTGGCCCCCACCCCCACCCACTAGCCGGACCCAGAAAATAGAGGTCTAAACGGCAAATGCATCCAGGGCTCCAACTCCCCCAGCAGCCTCCAAATGAGGCTGACGGCCTTGGACAGGCGACGGCCTTGGACAGGCCCCGCCCGGAGCCCCGCGGCGGCCACCCCCCGCCCTCCCTCGCAGCCTGCAGTTCCCCCGGGCGGCGTGGACAGCCCCGGCCGGCGAGCTGAGCCCGTGTGGGCGGCGCGGGCAGGAGCCGACCCAAGCGCGTCCCGCGACGCCAGCTCCAGATGCACCGCTGCAGGGCCCCGGCCGCCCGCCGAGTTGGCCGCGCGCGCCCGGGGGAGTGCAGAGTTTGGAAAGTCTTCGAGAAGCTTCAGAGAAGGGAAGGGGGTGGGAAGAGTGGGGGTGCAAGAGAGAAAAACCCGCCTCTTGCGAGTTGAGCGAGGAAGAGGGGGGGAAAGGCTCCGAGTTCCGCTTCCTGAACGGCGGGTGGATAGAGAAGGTTGGCGCGGGGAAGACCGGCGGGACGCGCGCCCCGGGCCCGCGGCGCGATCGACGTGACCGGCGATGGCCGGTGAGCGGACCCGCAGGTTCACCCGGAGCCTGTTGAGACCTGGGCAGGCGGCCGAGCTCCGGCACAGCGCCGCGTCCGCCGCCGCGGTGGCCGTCAGCAGCCGGCAGCAGCAGCGGGTGAGTGCGGCGCATCCTCCGCGCCTTCCCGCGCGCCCCAGGCGCCCGGGGGGAACGAGGCCCGGCCTCCCGAAAAGCTCGGCGGGCCCAGGTCCCCAAAGCCCACGGGTCCTCTCCTCCTCACTCCCTCCCCCGCCGCCTCTGCGGGCTCCCCCGGCGCCACCTCAGCGAGGCAGCGCCACCGACGCGTAAGGACCGGGGGCGCGTTTGTGCACGCGGGACGCTTAGAAGAGCAGCTGCGTGGGCAGCAGAAGCGCAGCGTGGGAGAGGATGTGCAGGGGCTTTAACGGGACGGGAGGGGACCGGAATGCACCGCCAGTCACATTGCTGCTAAGTGATACGAGTGCCAGAGACCCCGGGTGGGGTAGGGGGGATCTACAGAACGGAACCCTTGGGTCTGCAGGTCTGCGCGTCCCTCTCACCCGCCAGCGAACAGACCAGTGAGCTGAGAGAGAGGGATGCAGTCCGTGGTCCTCGTGCTGGTTAGAGCAGGGCCCCCCCGACCTTAACTATCGCAGAAACAGATGTACTTGGAACAACCCTCCCACCGCAGGGTAAAAACCCACAAACCACTTAATACTCCTCCAGAAAGGGCTGGGGAACACAGGCTGGAGGAGACGTGGGTCATTAGGTCTCCAGCGGTTTCTGGTATTTTTCTAAGATGTTTCGCGGGGTTCTCCCGCCAGCAATGCTTTACTGGTTACTTCCTTATTGAAACGCCTTCTAAGTGCTGGGTGATTTCCGCGGGAGGTCCCTGGGGCAGCAGCCAGCATCTGACGGTAGGATCCTATCCATACCAACCCAGATGTTCCTGCGTTGCAGTAGGTCCATACTGCCGGGGAGAGGTGGCAAGAGACAAATCAACTCTAGTGGAAACGGGAAGCGAGTGGGAACAACAGCCTCACAGCAAGACCGGGGCTCAGCAGCCGCGCTCTTGGCCTGCGTTTGGCGGACCGGAATCCGGGTTGTGTGTTTCATTTTCTTTTTTGCCAGTAAATATCATTAGGAACTAAACGGCTCTTTTTAAGAGTGTGAAAGTGTTACTCTTGCCAGTCACCAATGAGGAGGGCGCCAAAAGCTGCCTAGAGCCAGTTCCCACAGCCAGGACTATTCTCTAAAGCCAGAGGTCGGAAAGTTGAACAGAACGGAAGCAAATTGCCTGGCAGAGGGAAGAGGCATCGGGTGCCCAGGGGGTGTAGAGCGGGCGGCGGTGATTAGAGCGTGAAACGAACTGGTGGCCAGGGTGCCTTTTCTTGCACTTACACTAGCTGCAGTCCGCAGTTACCCAGAGGTGGTTCAACTGTTAGCTCACTCTGTGCCAGGGACAGCATGTGGTTCTGCTGTCAGCGTGCACATTTTCAGGACACCAAAGACAAACTGCTTAAAAGAACATTAGAAGAAAAGATTCAATTTGAGTAAAAGTAGAGATAAGAAAATCTCCAGACAGTAGTAGAAAGTGCTTTTTACTTTTGAATGATCATTCAGAATTGTGGTTTTGTCATTTTCTCTCATTCTCTTGACAAAAACTTTATTTTGCAACTCATTGGACTGAATCTCACTGAGAATCTGATAGAAACACACAGCGTTCAATTGGAATAAACAGCTTAAAATGTTGTGTGTTTTTCTTTAATGTAGATTCTCCTAGAATTTCTGTAGCACTAGAATTTCTATAAAGATTATGTATCCCAGATACCCTTCTACACAACACACACACACACACACACACACACACACACACACACGCACTGCTTTCGCCAAAATTACGTCAGATTTGAAATCCTAGGGTATCTTGTCAAAATGAATAAGCTCGCTGTCTTTAAAAAGAGGTGGGGGAGGGGAGATTCACTGGCAAAGGTGGTCCTGACTCCCCTTGCTTCGCTTCAGCACCTTGGCCAACACTCCTAAACTAGCTTTTGCCAAGACATTTCATGGGATCTTACACATCTAGGCAGGCAGTTTTGACTGCTATTTTGGCAGCAAGAACGCATGTGCTTTGCATACCATCCCATCAGTTAACTCTTGAAGGGAAACAGAAAGGTGATGAGTTCTCTGAGCTGGCACCTGAACTCGGTGGGATTCTGTGGGGATAGAGCATCCCTTTTGAACCTAAAACCTTGTCATTGGACTATGTGGTAGAGACTAAGCTTACACTGATGCAATCCCTTAGGACTGTTTGTATCTGTTGCTTCAAGTTCTCAAAACATGGTTGTCAAGGGAGAAAAATGATAGGATGTTGGGGAAAATATTATGGGTATCCGACTTCAGTACAGACTCATAGAACTGTGGGTGTGTATTGGAGCAAGCCATCCTCTATTGCAAGGTATTTGAAAGACACTAGAAACTCCTGCTGGGAAAAACTATCTTACTGCTAGATTTATATAGTCCCCTTTCTGAAATCTCTGTTTTGGGGACCCAAATCCTCCAGGACATTGCCAAAAGATTGCCATAGTGTTTGAACTCTGCTCTATCCAATAAGTTTAGATAAGGTTGTGAGGTTAACAAGAGAGTTTTGGTCTCTGAGAATGGGGTGTGTATACATACACACAGAGAGAGACAGAAGACAGGAAGCCTTCAAAATGTGTTTGAATATGGAGAGGAGAGATCAAGGAGATGCTGAGTGAGGGTAATGACTGGGAAAGCCAAATTTTAAGGCAGTTGTTGAGGACAGTAGAGGTGTATGCCAAAGCAAATTTGATGTCAGTGCTTTTACCCAAAGCACTGTATATAGTAGGCTTATGTATTTGCAGACTCCTAGACACGAGCCACCTTATTCTTCACCCCTCCCAAGAACAGTAATGAACAAAAACATACATTTCAAAAGGAGAAATATTTGCTCCTTCATTATCCTAAAATTCCCCATAGAAAATAAATGAAAGACAACTCATTCGAAGATCAATTCAAAAGATCAAGTCAAGTTCTCATAATTTTCTGAAATCTCATTCCTGATTGTTTCATAAAGCAAGCTTCTCTAGGGTAGTATTTCAGCCCGAAAATGATTAGAAACATTTGTTTCATATCAGAACTGGAGTGTTTTATTACATTGGTTGAATATACATACTATGTTGGCTTCAAAGTTGTAATGCCACTAATTAGAAATTCCTTTTTGATAAGAAGCTCATCTTTTAAAATGAATAAAGTGTATCTCTACCCTAGCATGAATTAGTTCATTTAGATAGCTTTCTATAACTCATTAAGATATACATTTAGGATTTGTGCACTTTTCTGCGTATATATTGTATTTGAGAGCATTTCAAAAGAAAATACTTTTTAAAAAAGTATAGGTTAACTTTTTGCAAACACTCCATCAGATCTGTCACTTTGAGAGAAATAGAGTTTTATTTATGGAATGTTTTAGGTGGGTTAGTGCAATGGAAGGCTTCAGATAACCAGAAGGATGAGATCTACATACAGTCAGATGATGGAAAGGAAGCATTTACTAGAGATCAAATAATCATTTGGTCAGTTTTGGCCTAAAGCCGTTCATCTGTTTCCTAGACTGGAGCTTACCACTTTAGTTACATGTACTTTTAATGTCTTTATATTTACTCTATTATTAGACAAAAACTCCTCTGCAACTCCTTTTTGATTGTATCTAATTTTGTTATTAACTCATTTTAAAGAGAAAGCATCCTGCCGGAAGTGATTATACTTAACCAGGAGGTTTTCTCCCTTCCTACCCACCCAGAAAGGGTAAGGGGTAAAGAGAGGAAAGTATTTATTTAGGTAAATTCCATTTCCCTTCTTTGATGTTTCCTAACTCTTCAGACTTCCAATAATTTAGAGAGCTTTGAGTAAGAAGCGGAACCTTTGAACAACCAAAGAGCTTTGATTGAGAAGTAGTGAATATGTAAACATGTTTACGTGAGCATGAGGAATTCCTAGAAGGAAGAATTTTCTCCCCTCTGAACTTGGTGGCATTCAAGAGTTGAGAGTAGGAGGGATTTTTTTTTAATTGAGTGGGGGATACTGGAATTTCCCAAAAGTCATATGCTAGATGCAGAAAGTGATAGCGAATGAAAGTGAAGCACTTGTTTTGCTGTCACTATCCAGATTTAAAAGCAACATGCAATATAAGGGCCTGCTTGTTTCACATTCACAGCACAGTCTTTTTGTTTTGTGTTTTTTGTTTTGTTTTGTTTTATTGTTGTTTTGGACAGAGTCCTTTATGACAAGGGTGTTTATGCTTTAGCAGAAATCACACGTTTATGTCTTCATATGAGGAAAATCTCTTGACCTCTTTGCCTGGAGAAGAAGTCAACACAAACTTAGTTTACAAGATCAAGTTTGAATGTTACTGATGTGTCTGCCAATGTTTTTTATTTCTCAAGGGCATTGGAGAAATAACTTTGAAAATAAATAGTAACCACAAGTGGGTTCTAGAAAACTTCTAGAAGGATCAAAGACTGAAAGAATGAGTCAACATGTAGAGGTTTTGGCTGTCTTTTTCTCCGCAACCAGATTCTCTAAGGCCTAGCATAGAAAAAGAAAGCAATAATGAATGCATTACGGTAAACAATTTGTTAAGAATGTACGATGTGCCTGGCACAGTGTTAAGCATTCTGTTTAATTCTCAGAGCAGTCATTTGAGGAAGGTATTATTGTCGCAAAATACAGAGGAGGCCAGTGAGACTCATAGAGTTAAACATGTTTCTCTAAGTTAAGTAACTGACATGGGACGTCCTCTGCATTTTGAATAGAAAACTGGAGGGGTTAACTTCCAGTTTTTTAGCTGCTTCTAAAAGCATCTTCAAATTGGTGGATATGAGTAGTTGATGTTGGTTGGTGTTACCTTTTGATCTACCCAAGTTGCAGTTCTCCCTAAGGAATAGGAAAATTGTTCTTCCCACTAGTGCTTCAGAGTACCTGTTAGCATTCACTCCAGTGTTCTCCTGAGGATAGTTGCAATAGCAGAGGCTTAATTATAATAGATCTTCCCAAGGCAACTGGAATTTCAATAGTTAAGTCTTTCAAATATGAACTCACTCAGCCATCCCCATCTCACCTGTATAGCAAAGTCTTAAGAAAATTGTTAAAGAGCATGAGGTTAATCCTCCTGCAGTCTACTTCAAAACTGTCTGCTTCTCCATTCTCAGTTGCTTACCCCACTCTCGCATGTGCCTGAAATTCCTCAATGCATTGTGTGTCTTGGAGTATGTATTTCCATTTAACTGAGTTGTGTTGGTATCCTTTTTTCACATTCTATCTTATTTGAAGGAGAGATCCTAAGTATCTTACAAAGATGCATGTGAGACGACAATAACAAAATATAGTAAGGGGAGTGAAAAGTAATAATAGCCAGAAATAAAAACCAACAATATTAGGAAAGTTAGATGTAATCAGGTGTAGGTCATTGGGACCAGTAAATAAAATACATCACTATTAAGTCCTGTAGTTTTGTTAAAGGTGCTTCTTGGTGACCAAGTCAAAGAGGAAAACACCATCAGCCATAAGATTTAAGAAGTCCATCAGATAAATGAAAATTTGCTCTAGACATATTCAGCATTAACTTATACTGAAACTTAAGAGACAAGATATTTTTTTCCTGGAGTTTTTTTACAGATAGTAGCATGATGTGATAGAGTCTCGTCATTGAGAGTGTGGTCCAAGAACCAGCAATATTAGATCACATGGGAGCTAGCTAGAAATACAGAATCCAAGGGCTCACACCAGATAATGCATTTTAATAAGATTCCCCTACTGATTTGCACTAGGACACTAAAATTTGAGAAACATGAAAATAACCTACATCTTTAGCCACACTTTTGCAGTATCTTTTTAGATAAAGTCAATTGATAAGGGTCCAATACAATGTGGTTTATTCTGCAACTATTTGAAAGTTTTACTTAAAGCAGAGATGAGGTTTAGACCACTTAGAAACGAAAATGGGATTTGGTTCATTGTTAAATGGCTTTAGGGAAACCTCTTACTTATTTGTGTTATATTCTGTCCTCCATCTACCATCTAGCCCCTTAATTGTAGTGTGAACTTAATTTTCCAGGTTAAGAAAAAATTCCATAACATACTTAAATAATTGCTATCTAAATCAGCACAAGTTCTCACTCTAGGTTGTAGGGTGAGAGTTCATACCCTAAACATGTGTTTCAGAGTGAGGCGAATGTTACTCCTTCTACAGAGAATTTTTAAGTACAATTACTTCAACTAATGAAAGATGTGTTATGAACTAAATGTTTGTGTCCTTCCAAAATTAATATGTCGATGCCTTAAGCCCCTATATGATGCTATTAGGAGGTGAGGCCTTTGGGAGGTAATTAGGGGTAGATTCGGTCATGAGAGTGGACCTCTTATGATAAGATTAGTGGCTTTAAAAGAAGAAGAAGAAGAGAGAGAGATCGCCCTGTCTCTGTCATGTGAGGACACAACAAGGCGGCCGGCCATATAGGAGCCAGAAAGAGAGCCTTCACCAGGAACCCAACCATGCTAGCACCATGATCTCAGACTTCAGCCTCCAGAACTGTGAAAAATAAATGTCTGTTGTTAAAGACACCCAGACTATGTTATGTTATTACGGCAGCCCGCACTGACTAATACAACACACAACTAACACTGATTCTGTGGTGTCACATAAGATCTATATTGATATATCGAATGAAACCCTTAGGGATTTGAAAATAATTGGTGATATCAGAAAATCCAACTGCTAGAATCAGAAAATCATGAAGATGTTTTTCTCTCTCACAGTCATTGACTCCTAGAAAAAGTGATACCTCTTGAATTCATGCTTGAATGCGGTAAGAATGGGCTTCCATGGAGTTAAAGATCTTGATTTCCCCATATGCTATATTGTGGTTCATGACCTCTTTGATGGGCTGTCCTTCACCATCATCCTGAGATACTCTTTCCTTGACTATCCATGTTGGAGTTCCATTATGCACTTGTAACAATTTGGCCACATGGGATTCTAATGAATGGGAGTTGGTATTGGAAATGTCAGAGCCTGTGAGTCTGGAGACCAGAATTTCAAACCTGGCTCTGTGACCCTTGATGAAGTCCCTTCTCTCTTTGAAGACTCAGTTTCCTGAACTGTGAAATTAGGGGATTAGGTGATTGGGCTCTTGAATTTCCCACTTCTTTGTCCCAGAGTTCTCACAACTTCTCCTTCTCATCCCTCAGATTCTCAGATGTCACCTTCTCAGGAAGGTCATCCTGGATTACCAAGTGGAAGGTGAGAGTTCGTACCCTAAAGATGTGTTTCAGGGTGAGGTGAATGTTACTTTTCCTACCAGATAATCTCCCACCAGGCTCCCCACCCTCAACACTCTCAATCTCATTACTAGGCTTAGTTGTCTTCATAGCTCTTACTACTATCTAAAGTGATCTTTTTATTGATTTCATTTCTTATTTGTCTTCCAACCCTCTTGCCTTGGAATATAAGTGCTATTGAAAAGAGAGAACTTGTCTGTTTCACTACTTTTATAGTATATTTGCTATTGGGAAATAAGAGGGGTGGAGTCCCCCTTCTTACCGCACATTAGTTGCTTAAGGAAAGTCAGAAGGGTTGGCTGAATGTACATTACTGAAAGGTTATAGTGGAATTATAACTTTAAAATGTCCAGGTTGTTAGCATCTGATAATGAGAGCCCTTCTGTCACCCTCTTCATAGTCTACCTGTAAATCTTGGCAAGCATTGGAAATGCAATCCTGCCGAAAGGTACTGGGCATGTCCTGTGTGCCAAGTACTATACTTGTGCAATCTCTTCTAATCCTCATAGCAACGATACGGCAAAAGGTTGGTATTCTCATTTTATAGATGAGGAAAGAGATGCTTAGAGATCAGGAACTTTCTTCAGATCAAATGACTCCTCAATAGTGAATCCAGAGTCACAATCGCACAGTCTGACTCCACAGCCTATTCCTCCTGACTACTCTATAACTGCCTCCCAGCTCCACCAGGCAGGAAGGACCTCATTACACATGCAGCTTGCATCCATCAGCGAAAGCAGTGAGAGAAAAGAAACCCTCAGAGTACTAGTTATAGGAAGAGTTTCTAAAAAAGAGTTTCTTGACAAAAGAAGAGCTGTGGCTACTTTTGCTCTGCTTCAGTCTTTCATTTATGACATCCCAACAACCTGGGATATTGGGAGTGACACCAACTTTGGACATTGTTGCTCAGACATTTCCCAAAGACAGGACCGGCACGGAATGAGTTAAGGTTTGCAAACAAAGGCTCCTTCAACTGTGAAAGGGGCATTATTTGATTCCTCTCCTTCTATAGAAATACATTTCTGGCAAGATAAGCATGAGGTGGGGGGGCGCGGTTGGGTTGCAACATTACATCTGTTACATTGTCTCTTGTAGTCTTGATTTTGGTGTTCTTGTTTACAAATAAGAAGGTTGATGGTTCTTTATTTTTCTCCCCCCCATTGAAGTGAGACTTGTTTGCTTCTTGTCTTTCACAGCAGTGTTAGCAGGCTGGAAATAAATGCTTCTGTTTGCTGGACTCGAAATGTTGACCTACATTTATTGAGGTAGAAATAATAAAATGTAATGAATGTGACTGAGTTAGTGGCAATACAGAAAAACACTTGCCTTTGAAAACGTTAATATTTTGCAGTTGGATTGAAGTGAAAATGTCTGCCTCAGAGATTAGAAGAATTAATAGTCACGGCTGGGCACAGTGGCTCACACCTGTAATCCCAGCACTTTGGGTGACAGAGATGGGAGGATCACCTGAGGTCAGGAGTTCAAGACCAGCCTGACCAATATGGCGAAACCCCATCTCTACTAAAATTACAAAAATTAGCCAGGTGTGGTGGTGCACATCTGTAGCCCCAGCTGCTCGGGAGGCTAAGGCAGGAGAATTGCTTGAACCTGGGAGGCGGAGGTCACAGTGAGCCGAGATCACGCCACTGCACTCCAGCCTGGGCGACAGAGCGAGACTCTGTCAAAAAAAAAAAAAAAAAAAGAATTAATAGTACCGAATCATTAAGAGTTTCTTTATTTTGGGCAGCTTAAATGTGAAAATACTGTATTTCTAATTTAATTTCAGCATACCTCCTCTGAGACATGTAGAATTTGGGAAGCTAGGCAGCTCTTTAATGTAAATTAAATACCAAAATGGCAGAGTTTAACAATAGGATCTGAAAATCTGAAAAGGGGTCTATTTGAAAAGATGACACCATTTAGGATTAACATAATGAGATTTTTCCTCATATAATTATCTTAGTAATTACCAATTTAAATGACTAATTGAGGCTGTCAAAATGACCAGTGACTCTTTGGCCTTTCAAATTAAACATTCTGTGAAAAGAACCCAGGCGTGAACATTTGACTTGGCAAACAAGCAAACAAAAAACTTAACAAAATTTACTGTTCAATGAAATATGATAATTAAATTATTCTCAAATACTCATTGTTTATTTGATTAGCTCTTAAATGTCCCTTTGTCACAGCTTTTTAGAATGACAAATGGAAATTGATTGTAGCTGACTAATCTTCAAAAAAACAAAAGTGTTATTGGAACTCAACTTTTTTGAAGATAATGCAAATGTGGAGAACTAATATTTAAAGACATTTATTTTTTGTTTTATATATTGTTTAAAAATTGGTCACATTCAAAGGAAGTTTTATTCTGAAGTGGAAAAAATGTATTTTAAGTTTTCTTTGAAACATATCTTTATGTGGGCTATAAATTTGTCCTACATGAGAAACTACTAGTCATAAAGTTTGTTGGCATACCAACATGCAGAGATAAGATGCTTTCAGAACCTTTCTGAGTGCTAACAGGGAAAGTTCATTCATTAACTTCCATTTTTGAAGTCAGAAGCCATTATATGGCTTCTGTCCAATCAATTTGAAAAATGTATCTTTTTATCATTAGGAAGCAATGGTTTCCAGGCAGTGTAACCTTGGCCAAGTCTTTAAGCTTCTTTGAGTTTCAGTGTTCTTGTCTTTAAAACAAGAGAGTTGAACACCAAGACCTTCAAGAATGCTTTAGTCCTAAAAATCCAGGGAGATCTTACCCCTTTAAAGGAGTTTTCATAGAGAATTAAAATAAAACTTATTTTCTTCTTAATAAGGTGATTATTGATTAAAATACCTGATTTTAGCACCTGGAAGACTTGATCCCAATGATCTATGACCACATTTGTATTTCACCAATGAAGGTGGTAGCATAAAAAAACATGGTTACTTAAGAATGCAATGAAGGGAATGGCTGTTCACACATCCTGAGGACAGGGCTAGGGGAATGGAGACTGGCAAAAGACAGCCAGTGGTGGCAAAGGCTGGGCAAGTCAGGTTCTTCTGACCTTATCGAGCCTCAGAGGCAAGCATACAATCCCATTTCCTTCTTTCTTATCCTGAAGAGAAGGGTAAGCCCCATCTGCTTTAAGAAAGCATGCTTTCCAGTTTGCATGCTGAATGTTTGTAGTTGCAGTCTCTGGCTTAAGGTCTGTGCCAGGCCGTGTCAGCACCCACATGAGCAGAATATACGTGAGTAGAAGTTTGAACTGTGCTACCAGATCCTGTCTGCCTTACCTTTGAAAAAGCAGCAGGAACCTCTCGTTTTCTAGTTCTGTGTCTGTCCCTGGTTTTTGTCTCTGCTTCTACCCCCTCCTTCTCCCGGCTCACACCTGGGAAAGGTAATATGATCTGTCCTGGACCCAGTGTGATTTCAGAGGGTCTCAAGACTGCAGATTTGTCCCTCGGCCCTGTGCCCGCATTGTCCTCCTAGCAACTGATACCAAGGTATAGGCCATTTTATTCCACAGTTAGTCATCAGCCTTAAATGCACAAGGCGGCATGGTGAGGACTTTATTTCACTCCACAGTGTAAGTCCATTCCTGAGCAGATGTATCTTGGGAAGATCCCTGACCCATTAGGATAATAGAGTATGGAAATGGGAGGCTGATGTACTAGAGATAACCTTTCACCGCTTCCCTGGCAGCCAGTCTGATCTCTGGTAGAGCTATCCACAGCCCAAATGACATTTGTCTCTGTTGCCAGTCCTGGAGGAGGAGGAAGAGGTGTGGTTTTGTCCTTACACTTCTGATACTGAGAGACCTTCAAGACCAAGACTGTGGTTATAGTCTCCATATTTCCAGGGCAGCAAGATATTTGGCACATAGTAGGTGCTTACTAAATGCTTGCCAAATGGAAAAGAGAATGTCATACTTAGAGATGACAGGAGTATAGATTAGGCATGCAAAAGGAAATCTGAGGACCTGGTTTGCAGTAAAGAAATTCTAAGGCACGTTCCAGAGGACAGATGTTGGCGACAAAGCACAGCATATAATATTTGTACAATAGCAGCAAATTGAAGTAAACTGAGCAGAATTTAATTCAAGATTCCCACAAAGGCTATTCAAAGATTAAAAAGAAACAAAACAAAATCTCGATTGGCATGCGTTTATGTTCTTAAATAAGATTCAGCTAAGCAGGTGTGATCACTAATCCAACACCAGCCCCTGTCCTGGTGGGTGCCTGGGTAGCACACGCAGGCCTCACTACCTACCCAGGGATGTTAGTGCCATTCTCACTGATGCTGTTAGCAGTCACAAGGTGGAGGCCACCCCGAGAAGGGTGCAGAAAATTGATTGATTAAAGTCCAAGAAGTGTGAGCCACAGGGTTTTGAAAGCAGTCCATTTCCAGTCACATGATGGAGAGCGGTTTATGTTTTTTTAAAAAACCCTTACTAAATCACCGAGTTGTGTGATTTTATCAGTTTATGTGAATGCTATTTTAGCCCTTAAAAATTCTCCTTTCCTTGAGGTTAGGATGTTAGAGAGTTTTCATGACACGGCTTTAGAGCATTGTAATGACTCTGCTCTGTTTTTTAAAGTTCTGGCATTCATGTAATGATTTCCTTTTACAACTATATTTTCTTTTTCTTTTCTTTTCTCTTTTTTTTTTCTTTTTTTTTTTTTTAAAGACAGAGTCTCACTCTGTTGCCCAGGCTGGAATGCAGTGGTGCGATCTCGGCTCACTGCAACCTCTGCCTCCTGGGCTTCAGTGATTCTTCTGCCTCAGCCTCCCAAGTAGCTGGGACTACAGGTGTGTGCCACCACACCTGGTTAATTTTTTTGTATTTTTAGTATTGATGGGGTTTCACCATGTTGACCAGGCTGGTCTCAAACTCCCAACCTCAAGTGATCCACCCGCCTCAGCCTCCCAAAGTGCTGAGATTACAGGTGTGAGCCACCTCTCCTGGCCTTACATCTGTATTTTCTAAGCTTTTGTGAGTTCTATTACAATAATAGTTCAAATATATAGAAAATAATGAAGAAAAAACTAGTAATCACCCACACTCCTACCACCTACTGGTAACAACTTTTGCTATATTTATTTGAAGCATTTGTCTCTTCACAAAAACATGCTTTGACATACTTTTGAGCTAATGTTGAATATTTACATTTTTAATTTGTCTTAAGTGATTTAAGGTATCTTCTGTCCTAAAAACTATTTCTGCTGGCATTTCTGTATATACTCCACATGAAATATATATTGTTAATTAAAAAAGAAAAACTGTGCCACATTTCTTGAGATTGTACAGTCATAAACATTTAGACCTGAAAGAAAATCTAGTCTAAAATAGATAAAAAGCCCAGGCACAGTGGCTGATGCCTGTAATCCCAGCACTTTGGGAGGCCGAGGTGGGTGGATTACTTGAAGCCAGGAGTTTGAGACCAGCCTGGCCAACATGACAAAATTCTGTCTCTACTAAAAATACAAAAGTTAGCCAGGTGTGGTGGTGCACACCTGAAACTCCAGCTACTCAGGAAGCCGAGGGAGGAAAATCATTTGAACCTGGGAGGCAGAGTTTGCAGTGAGCCGAGATTGTGCCACTGCACCCCAGCCTGGGCAACAGGGCAAGGCTCCATCTCAAAAAAAATAAATAAAATAAAATAAAATAGAAGGAAACTGAGTCACAAGGAGGATTAAATGGATGTGGTCAGGGTCACAGAGCAATGCCATGGGAGGACTCAAACCCAGGGTATTTTCTCCTGCAGCCCAGTGCACCATCTGCAATACACGTAATTTCATATCATAAGATGGAAATCTGGAATATATTTACATGGGGCTCTCCAGTAAAAGTGAATGAGCCTTAAACCTAATAGAGCACTACCTTTAAAGATGTTTAAATAGTACACATTCGCTTAACCTGGGCACACATGCCTGGTTTACTTCTTGAATATGTGATGTCTGTGTTACCTGTTGTTTGCTGAGACTCTGTCCAGGTGTTTCAAAGATGTGACCTATGCTTGGCAGCCAGTTGAAAATGTGTTCCTCTAGCCCATGAGCACGGGGAAAGGCCCACTTGTGCCCTTGGGCCTGAGCCGTTCTTGTAAGCTGACATTATGCCAAAAATCTAGTGATCAGAATTACTGCATGTGCTGTCTCAGTGCCCTCAATGATCAGAATTTGAGTCTGGGCTGCTGTGACTTTACAGAGATACAAAGGATCTTAATAGATTTCTGTTGCTGCCATAACAGACTATATAAACTTCGCACTTAAACAGCATCTGTGTATCATCCTACCGTAGTGTAGGTGAGAAGTCTGGTGAGAGTCTCACCAGGCTAAAATCAAGGTATCAGCAAGGCTGTGACCCTTTGTGGAGCTCTAGAGGAAAATGTCTCATGCTTACTTGGGCTGTTGGCAGAATTCAGTTCCTTGAGACCGTAGGGCTGAGGTCCCCATTTTCTTGCTGGATACAAACTGAGGTCTATTGCCAGCTTCTAGAGGCCCCCACATTGCTTAAACCTGGCCTCCTTCCTTCATCTTCAAAGCTAGTGGTGATGGCTCAAGCTCTTCACATGTTACACCCCTCAGACCCATGCTTCTGCTTTCCTCTCCCACTGAAGGACTGGTGATTGGATTGGGCCACCTAGATAATCCAGGACAATCTCCAATCTCCAGGTCTTCCATCTTAATCATATTTGCAAAGTCCCCTTTTCCATGGAAATGAGTATGTTTATAGGTTCTGTGGATTAGGGTGTGGACATCTTTGTGGGGCCTATCATAAAAATGCTCAGAAAGTGCTTTAAAAGATTAAAAGGACTAACTCTTCCCGAGGCACTGCTTTCTGATCCTAAAACAAAGTGGAAGGAACTATCTTTTATAGAATACCAGACACAGTTCTTAAATCTAACCCTCTGCTTATGTGGCTTTGATTAAGTTAATAGACCTTAGCTTTTATCCTTGTAAAATTAGTAGACACAAAATTCTTATGAGGATTGTATTAGTCTGTTCTCACACTGCTATAAAGAAATACCTGAGACTGGGTACTTTGTAAAGAAAGGAGGTTTAATTGGCTCACGGTTCCACAGGCTATACAGGAAGCATGGCGGCATCTGCTTCTGGGGAGACCTCGGGGAGCTTTTAATCATGGAGGAAGGCAAAGGGGGAGTGGGGCGTCTTACATGGCAGGAGCAGAAGGAGAGAGAAGGAGGGGGCACTACACACTTTTAAACAACCATATCCTGTGAGACTCACTATCATGACCACAGTACCAGGGCGGATGGTGTTAAACCATGAGAAACAGATCCCATGATGCAATCACTTCCCACGAGGCCCCACCTCCAACACTGGGGATTACAGTTTGACATGATAACTGGGTGGGGACATAGATCCAAACCATATCAAGGATCAAGTGATAACATGCTTCAGAGTTTTGAAGCTACATCCATGTTCATTGTTGCAATGGTCATCGGGCCAAGGAGAGTGCTGTCCAGTGCCTCTGTGCTCCTGTGCCTGGGCATGAACATCTCAGAATGAGCTCACTGTGATTCAATAGACCCTAGACTGTCATGAAAGGTGGCTAGTGGGGCCTGGTCTGGGTGTGCAAGCGAGGTCTGTGTAGGGATTTGTCTCTGACCAGGCCTCATCATTTTGTTTAGGTGAGAATACATTTCATCCATGACAGATCTCAGACCTACAAGGCTCTGTGCTTCTTTCTCCATATATTCCCTAGTACTGTGTACTGAGGAGCTTGTGGAAAGAACCACGTGCTCTATGTATGGGGCCTGACAAGCTGACTATAAGTTGTATATGGGGACTCAATCATCATTACTCTGAAAGATAGTCTGAACCACTTAACACAGGAAAAATGGGCTTTTAATGTTAGGGTGTACCAAGGATCTAACCTTAGACCCCCTTCTCTCTGCCTTCTCCACAAAACCCCCTAGATGATTTCATCCTTTCACACATCTCTGAGCTCTGACCATTGATATCTCTGTCCTGAAGTTTCCTCAGTTACTTCAAAATCAACAGGATCCAGATCTAACACAGTTTCTTGCTTCATAAATCTGCTTTCCTTATTTCCTGAGTTGTATACCTCAGTGGATCCAGGAAATCTCAAACTAAAACCATGCTCAATTCTTTCCACCCCTGGCCACCCCACATCAGTTCATGCTCCAAGTACTGGCAAGGCTACCTCCTAAATATTTCAGACAGCTGCCTGACCTTAGTGATCTATGTAAGTCACTCAGTATTTCTTCCCCAGACTGTGTTTTGCAATGTCCTTGTGGTTTCTTTCTCCAGCCTTCTCACTAGTTGTCTTCCTGTCTCTCCCCAGGCAACTATCCACCCTCCATTCTGCCTGCATCTTGTGAACACACAGCTCTGATCATGATATAGCCCTGCCAGAATGCTGCTAATGTTCTTGATTATTGCCCTCAAAGGATTACATCTCACTTGGTTTCAACCTACCTTTCTAGCATCTAGCTTCACTTTCTAGTATTCTCTTTCCTCCAACCTTTGCCACACTCCAGCCACTCAAGCTTCTAGGCATTACCCAAGGATGCCATACACGCCCATGCCACCAGCTGCCCAGAGGACACTTCCTGTTTTCTCATCTTGTTCAGCTCCTGCTTGCCTTTCAAGACCCAACTAATTTGCCCCTCTTCTGTTACCCTCTTCTGAGGTCCATAGGCAGACTCAGTCTCTTCCTCTTCTGTATTTTCATAACACTTCTTGAATACATTAATTAATTTTTATTGTAATTATTTAGTTATTATCTCATCGCTTCCAGACAGAGAGTTTTACAATAGCTTCATAAATGATTCTTGGTTAGATGGATGGATAGATGTATATGCATATGTATGGTTTTTAAAAAATGTTCTAACCATACCTTGTCAATTTTGAAAGGGTAATGCATTGCAAATATTGTAGTTAAAGGGGAGCAGTATGGCATTATCTTCCTTTTTTTAACTGAAGGGCTTTGAATATTACCTAGCCTTGGAAACAAGAGCCCAGGCATTTCGGTCCAATGCTTCTGAGAAAATGTAACAGGTTCAGGGACTTTTTAAAACTAACCATTTTAATTATTGCCTTTCACGAAATGATGTGATTGTGAGGAAAACTGCATTCTAGGCCCATGATTTCTTTATTTTTTAAAATGCACAACCTATCATTTCTCATTGGAATTTTTAGCTGTTGAACATTTCTACCATTTCTAAATATTTTTTCTAGTTGTAGTGAGTCATATTAAATTGTGCATTAGAATTTTTCTGAATTATCCAGTTTGCTGAGGGAAATATGGAGACATAATAAAATGTCCCATTGCTAGCATGGAACATCTTGGATGTAGGAGTTCCTAACTCCATTGTCCTCTTACTGCCTGGGTCAAAGGCCCAGGGACCACCTTCAAGTACCCCTTATGCAACATCTACCTTTAAGCCACAGCCCTTTAATTTGGTCTGTCTCCTGCCCACAAGACTCCTTCACAATTCTTACTCAGAATTCTTCTCACTCGGTATCTCCTCGAGAATCCTTCCCTAATCTCCACCAAAGCCCAGAGAGCTTGCATTGCATTGCACTGGGCTCCTGCTTAATGTGGCAAATACTTATTTTCTACTTTTTCTATAAACGAGTTCCTGGAATGTTTATTTACTCCTTAAAGAATACAAATAAAATTATTTTTATGAAATACACATGACCAATACTTTTGCAGACCTCCGTCAGCTTCTCCCTTTCCCAAGTTCATCCCTTCCCTGTGGTAACCACAAATCAAAACGGTTTTTTGATTTTTTTTCTTTTCTTTTTTATTTTTTTGAGACAGAGATTCATCTGTTGCTCACGCTGAGCACAGTAGTGTGATCTCAGCCCATGCAACCTCTGCCTCCCTGGTTAAAGCAATTCTTGTGCCTCAGCCTCTTGAGTAGCTGGGATTATAGGCATGTGCCACTATGCCCAGCTAAGTTTTTTGTTGTTGTTGTATTTTTAGTAGAAATGGGGTTTTGCCATGTTGGCCAGGCTGGTCTCGAACTCCTGGCATCTGCCCACCTCAGCCTCCCAAAGTGCTGGGATTATAGGCATGAGCCACCATGCCTGGCCATGAATCAAAATGTGCTCAATGTTTGTCTGATTTTCTTATTTTGAAAAGCACTCAGATTTGTAAAACAATTGTAAAATACAGTACAAAGAATATCATATACCCTTTCTTCAAATCCCCCAAATGTTAACATTTTGCCACACTTAAAATTTAAAAATTAATCATTCTTTCTCTCTCTACACATACACAGAATACTGTTTCTTTTTAAGCATCTGTGAATAAATTTTAGACATGATGCCCTTTACCTCAAAATATATTTCCTAAAAGAAATTCTCTTACACAACTATAATTTAATGACCAAGATCAAGAAATCAATGTTGATAAGATTATCTAATCCATAAATGTTACTAAGATTTTGACAATTAACCCACTATTGTTTTTTTCTGGTCCAGAATCCAAGGATTCCATTTCATTTAGGTGTGATATCTCTTTAGTTTTCTTTAATCAAGAATAGATTCTCTGTCTTTCTTGACCTTGAAATGTTGAAAAATACAGGTCAGTTGCTTTGTAGAATGGACCTCAGTTTACATGCTCATGGTTAGATTTAAGCTGTGGTATTTTTGGTGGGAATGTCACAGAAGAAATAGGGTGTCCTTAGTACATCGTATCAGGAGGGACATGTCAGTTTGTCCCGTTATTGGTCACTTAGTTAAGAAAGTGTCTGCAGATTGCTCCTCTGTAAAGTTACTAGGTTCCCTTCTGTAACTAGTGATTAACTTGTGGGAGGTCTTCTGAGATTCCCCGGCTGCTTTTTGTACCTTTGCTATTAATGTTGGCATCTAGCGATGATGCTTTCTTGAAACAGTTATTACTGTGGATGAGCATTTAGGTTGTTTTCATTTCATTTAGTTTTTGGTTTTTGCTCTTATCAGTGATGCTTCTGACAACAGCCTTTTCCCCATCTCCTGGTGTGCAGGTGCATGGACTTTTCTAGGGTGAGCCTTGCTTCAACTTTAGAAATACTGCCAGCTTGTTTTGCAAAGACGATACCACTTTCCACTCTCATAAGCAGTATGAAAGATTTTCCTTTCTACTATGTCCTTAACAGTCAACTTGTCAGACTTTTTGACTTTTGCCAGTTTGGTGGTATTATTGGTATTATATCACTTTTCAAATTTGTATTTCCCTATAAGCAAACTAAGTAGAGAATCTTCTTATATGTTTATTGGCCACTTTTTTTTCCCAACTGACGATTTTGTGTATACTTGGGAGATTTGCATTCATATTGCAAATGTGTCAGAAATGAATGACGAGAGAGTTATTAGAAGTTGTTTTGGGCTGGGCGCAGTGGCTCACACCTGTAATCCCAGCAATTTGGGAGGCCAAGGTGGGCAGATCACCTGAGGTCAGGAGTTCAAGACTACCCTGGCCAACATGGAGAAACCCCGTCTCCGCTAAAAACACAAAAATCAGCCAGGCGTGGTGGTGGGTGCCTGTAATTCCAGCTACTCAGGAGGCTGAGGCAGGAGAATCGCTTGAACCTGGGAGGCAGAGGTTGTGGTGAACCGAGATAGTGCCATTGCACTCCAGCCTGGGCAACAAGAGCGAAACTCCGCCTCAAAAAAAAAAAAAAAGAAAAAAAAAGTTGTTTTGTAGGAGGAAATTTGTTTAACTTATTTAAGTTACATTTTAAAGTTTCATGAGCATTTCCTCCAAACTATTGTTAGTAATTAGGAACAGTATCTTTCCATCATCAAATTTATGGGCTTCATTACTTACTATATAAATGTCCCATATAAAGTTCTCATAATGAGATTCATAACAATAAACACAAACAGGTGTCTGCATTTAAGAAAATTCCAAGTATACCAACTTTTACCCAAATCTAGGGACAAAAGAGCCATTTAGGCCACACAGTTTCCTGGCCCCAGGCATTTGTTGTGCATATGTTGTTTTGTTTAAATCAAACTGAGTTATACAGTGCATTCTATTTGACTTGTATTGAACACCCTGCCTGAAAGACAGATAGTAATTTCACAGGCTGGACAATTTGTCCAGGGACAAATTCTGGTGGTAGTATATAGTGTTTATGTTAGAAGGCTTTTGTTCTTGTTGACTTTAAGTTTAGATTAACAGTTAAGTTCTACACGTGTGTGAAAATATGTGGTCAGGAGAGTGATGGAGAAGGAAGATTTGTTTTTACTGTCGCAGAGTTGCTACCGATAAGGTTTGTGACTTGGAGCCAGTTGTGGAGCCCAATTGTATTGATTTTGGCTGGCAAAACTAAAGGGAATAGGTGAAAGGGCATCTGCGGAAGTGGAACAGGCAGCTCAGTTTGATGCAGTATGGGAAACTGGCACACAGTAGTTGAGTAACTTGCTCAAGATTACACAATTTTAAACGGTAGATGTAAGACAAGATTACACAATTTTAAATGGTAGGTCTAAGACAAGATTACACAATTTTAAATGGTAGATCTAGGATTCCAACTCCAGAGCCCACACTCTTACCTGCTATATTGTAAGCTACTGTGTGTTCGTATGTGTATGTATGCATGAATATTAGAATATTGTGCATTTTAGGGCACAATGGGGAAAACACATAATTAAGAAAATTGAATATAATGTTATTGAATATAGAATCCAACTTGACTCATTCATGTTCTTTTGCCACTTACTAAATAGGAGAGCAATTTCTCCAGAAGTCCATTATAAATAACTTATTGAAGCGAAAATATTTATCACCTTACAGAACAACTGAAATTCTTTAATGTATGGGTCCCATCTTAGTTATATGGTGAAATTTAAACTGCCAAGTGCCTGCCCCAAAAACTGTGCTGGCTTTATTACACTGATATGATGATTTACCTCTAGGCATTTTCTTAACAGTACTGAAGAATGCCAGCACTCAAATTGTTATGTCTTGGCCGGGCGTGGTGGCTCATGCCTGTAATCCCAGCACTTTGGAAGGCCGAGGCGAGCGGATCACGAGGTCAGGAGATCGAGACCATCCTGGCTAACACGGTGAAACCCCGTCTCTACTAAAAATACAAAAAATTAGCCGGGCGTGGTGGCGGGTGCCTGTAGTTCCAGCTACTCAGAAGGCTGAGGCAGGAAAATGGTGCGATCCCAGGAGGTGGAGCTTGCAGTGAGCCAAGACCACACCGCTGCACTCCAGCCTGGGTGATACAGAGAGACTCTGTCTCAAGAAAAAAAAAAAAAAAAAAAAAAATTATGTCTTGGAGAAGAGACAGGAGAAATTAACGGAGCAAACAGAACAACAACAACAAAAACATGCTACTTTTCTAGCTTTTGTCCCAACTGCATTAGGATATCAAAGTGCAAATCCAAAAGGGCTGAAAACCACTAATATGTGTGATCGTTACAGGAAGCTGCTGCAAGTACTCAATGTACAAGGTTCCCTGCAAAATAAAACAAAGCTCCAGCCTTGGAGGGGACAAAGTTTTCATGGACAAATCCTTGAATTTCTCTTTTTCCCACATTTCTCTCACTTCCTTAATGACGTATTTTTAGCAAATAAAAATTAGGTTAAAATAAACACTGAGGGCAGTTTTGAAGGGGGACATAATCATAAATGGGCCTCCTGGGTGGGTAGAACCATAGATTGGGCTGTGGAGGCAGAGGTGACTGCCTAGCTTCAGTGAAAATGACAGAGTTGTGAACTGATTATTTTCCCACTGTTTAACCAACCATCTTATTACCTGCCAGGTTCTCTGATGGACACCCAATATACTGGGTTCTGTTTGTTTTTTGTTTGGTAGTTGTGTAATTGAACCGATTATTTACTGAAATGTCCTTGGGACACGGGCTCAACTTATTATATAATGCACATGGAAACGTGGTTTTGGATAAGGGAAACACACTGGTAAGTGACATACTGTTAAACAGGGCAGTTTAACACATGCCCTGATGGTCCCTCTCACATTGGTTGTTCTGCAGGAGGAAAAGCTCTCCAGCTCCTCCTGCCTTTAGCAAACTCCCTTGATTGTTGTCAACCAGCCCCCAAATTGTAGCTCCTGAAACCAAATGCCGATTTGTTATATCTTTGCAGATGTTCTCAAAACCAATGTATATAAACAATATCCTATGTCACATATGCATTCTATCACATTTATGAATTTTCTTTCACACAAATGCAAGAAGAGTGAGTGTGTGTGTGTGTGTGTGTGTGTGTGTGTGTGTGTGTGTGTGTGAAACCCAACATCCTTGGGAATCTAAACCAGTTCCATTTTTCTTACTAAGAGGACATGCTCTAGTGTGTGTAGAAATTGGATTTCTGAAGGTGAAGATTGTTCTCACTGGTGGCAAGTGTTCATTCTTCTTGTGTTGAGTTGCTTGCAACACATTTTTAGAAAATTGCATCATCTCATGATTGCCATTAAATTGACAAACTGTCCCTTAGAATCTTAAAATAGCTACCTCTATTCAAAGGGAAGAAATTTTTTAGAATACATCATAGCAATCAGTGTCACTTTTGTTCTCACAAATAATAAAGTATGTTTTTTTAGAGAACAATCATAATACACAAAATATAGGGAAGAGTTACTGTTCAAATATATGTTGCTAGGTTAAGTTTGGCAGAAAACAGACTCTTTGCTTCATGGTTAGCTCATTATTCCTCTACTGCTTCGCCAGTGTGTTCACCATATTTTATGCTAGTCTTTGCTGTGACTCATCTGTTCTGCTCTATAGACTATATTGACAGCAGATGAACATTAATGTGTGTATTATTCTCCACAAAATGTCAAAGACGTACAGTTATAATAGGTACGATGCCCTTTTGAAAATGTTATCTATATAACATTTATATATGTATATATACTTTAATATCAATTTCAAGACATTCACTTATGAACTATTACTAATGTGTAATTAGTGTTCTAGATGGGAAAGAAAACTAACATTAAACTCTTGGCAGTTTCAAGTTATGAAAATCCATAGAGGAAACTGTTCTGTCTACAAAGACAAATAGGTATATGTTGGGACTGTATCTCTGACTCCAAGCTAGATTCATCAGGAATTAACACTCAGGAACAACATATAGATCACAAATATGTTTGCAATTTACACCCATGTATTAGGGGGTTCAGCTTGTTGGTTCCGCTTTGTCAATTGGTCACATAACTGGACAGAAAGCATGGGAACTTGCCTTACTTCTACTCAAATTTTGGCGTCTGATCTTTAACTTAAGAATCATGAAATCAGTAGACCATGCTTTGTATAATGAAAACCGAACATTAAAAACTCCAAATCTTTTTGTTCACCCTCACATTCCAGTCTGATACCAAAGCCAGAGTGAAGGGCAGTGTTTGCAAAGGAGCTTCCAGTGAAGACGGAATAAACCCTCTGCTTCAGAAAGAAAGATTTGCCGTCAGAGAAATGAGGAGCAGACCACTGTGTTTTGGAGAAAATAGTAGGCATTGAGCAGCGGGAACCAGATGGAAGCCAGGAAGGAGTAGATGCCAGGAGCACCAGAAATGGGTAGAAAGAAGAAAACCAGGCAGGAGCATAGGACACCAAAGTGGGGTTGGCTTGAGGATTTGTATCTTAGCCAGGAAAAAAAAAAAAAGATTAAACCACACTCTCTTGAGCTTTGAAGTTGCCAATCCTCAAATTCACAGTTGTCTACTTTTTAGTTAACCATGAGAGTCTGTTTCAGATCTTGGAAACCCAGACCATGTATTTAGTTGGGGAGTGTGGTATTTCTCCATATCTGTTCAGGAAACGAACACATCATGTGGTCAGGGTGACAGCCTTTACTCATTCAAGATCCCACATGGGATAGCAGGGGTCCCGAAGATGTGGGGGGCTACACACAGAGAACCTGAGGACCAAATGCTAGATGATTGGTCTCCACTGCGGCCCAACCCATGAGGCTGTTTTCTGCCTTACACAATTGCTGAAGAGTTTGTAACAATTCAAAAAGAAAGGTTTAGAAAAGGTGCAGCCATTCAAAAAGATTGTTGCTAGTTGGTAACAGGGCTATATAGTTCTAGGCCTTTCCAAGATGTCATGTAAAAAAATATATATATATGTATACATACACATATTATATATACACATATATACATATATACACATATATAACTATATACACATATATAACGATATACATATTATGTATATACACATACACATATACACATATATATGCGTATATATATTTACATGACATCTTAGGTGTATATATGTACATATACACATATATATGTGTATGTGTGTATATATATATTTACATGAAATCTTGGAAAGGCCGAGGAACCTCTCCACCTTATATATTATATATGTAATATTACATATATATTATATATCTATATTTACATGGTGTCTTATAAAGGCCTAGAACCTCTCCATCTTTATCTGCAACTTGTTGCCTTCTGTGAAATCACCTGAATGTTCTGTCCTAGGAAGAGAGCAATAGTTAGGATGCGATGCATGTTACGCATATCACTCGGCCCCCTATTTCAGTCCTGCAAGGAATGGCAGCTCATTCCATACCTACCCCTGGGTTAGCGTTTCTCCCTTCAAACTGTTAAGAAATAGAAAGGAACCATTTAGTCCCATAGTTGATACAATACAGAGTAGAATACAGGAAACTACAGACATTGTTGAGAATAAAGCTTATTTTTAAAAGACTTTCTTGATGTACTGTACTATAAAAATGTATGAATACTGCATTCGCAAAGTGAGTTGTCACGTTAGTATAATATTCCTTAATGCTCTTTTTGTTATTGAAAATTCAGTCAAGCAGGAGTTGTGGGACACCTGGGGGGCCGCTCTGCCATCACTGTGAATTCATGTTTTTCCAGGAGAGTTACTGATTTGGAGAGGCAGGGAATGGGGGCTGGCAACCAGACAGTGGCCTCTGTTTCTCTGTTGGCAGGGATAATGAAGAACAGATGCAATTATAAATAGAATTATAGCCATTATAGCCCAGACCAGGATTACTTGGATAACTCAGTCAACACAAGGTTTTGTTTGATTGAATTTTCTAGATGATTTCATCAATGATTAACCCAACTATGTTAGTGGAGATCTAAAGGACAGTCAGCTTAAACATATTCAGCAAGGCCAGCATTTCCTTTCTGCTTTTCTTTTTTTTTTTTTTTTTTTTTTTTGGAACAGTAGGCATGTCTTCAGTTATTGGCTTCTTTGGCTAGAGAGTGCTATCCACATGTTTTCTTTGACAAAGCAGAAAAAATTACTAAGGGATTCAGTTTAAAAATCTACAAGAAAATGGGCAAGCTGGAGAAGTATGTATGTTGAAAAATTATCTTAGATACTTTACCCAAATGGCATATATATATATATATATATATATATGTACACATATATAAGAGGAATTGCTATTTGAGAAAGAATGTGCACATAGATAATATCGCCTCCAGATTTCTAATAAGATACTTGCCTTCTTACTCTTATAAGAACATCATATTTCCTTTTTAGTCAAAAACTTTTAAACAAACACCAATTACAATACATTATTAAAAGTGACACTTGTTTTGAACATAAAATCTAAATTTTCTATATAATATAAAAGGTCAGATAAAAACAGAAACTTTTGACATCTAAACCAACTGTTTTTGTCATTTCTCTTTACATGTGTGATATGGATAAGGTCATAGTAAAACGTTTACAAAGCAAATTAAATGCTAGTGAGAAACCTGCTAACCAGACCTGTTAAAGCTACCTGACTCTAGATGAAGCAGCCATAATAGAGCAGCACATTAACAGAAATAGTACATAAATAATTTGTGAAGAATTTCAGCACATCCTATCCCATTTAGGCCTAGGAAAAACTCTATGATGTAGGAAACCGAAGCTTAGAGAGTTTGAATGAAATTTCTAGCTAAAATGGTCTTATTTTAGCTGTTTTTTTAAGGTAGTAACATTTTATTTTGTTTAGTTGACATTTTGACATTCCCCCTCTAACTTTCATAACCTTACCAAATGTAAAGGTAAATACAATCTTCAAAAAGAAATTAGAAAGAAATACGATGCCTATAATCAGGACACACATCTCATGTACTAGAAATGAAACAGCAACACAAAGCCATAAGGAGCACTGAAGAAAGAAATAGCGCGTCTAGAAGCAGACTGGGGTATTGATTGCAGTGGAGCTCCACTGCTCTTGAAAAGGCCTGAAAAAAATTCTGCCCCATTCCCAAGAGCCTCGTTTCTAAAACACAGCCTCTCAGCCACGGCCGAGTTTCCTGCTGGCCTGGATCTCAGGTATTTCCTATCACCTTGTGATGGGCCCGCCTGGTTGGTGGAAAGTGGGGAGGCACAGACTTCAACTCCAGATTAGTCTACAGTCTAAAACCCCAGAACATATGAGGAAAACATATGCTAAGGAAAGTACCCAGTCAGATCAACGTTCCAAAGATGAACTTGGTCTTGATTACATGGAAATAATAAAGCAATCTGGAAAAGACTTCTTTAAAAGTATGGTCAAATCCTGCCATCTTAGAAAGTAGTGCTCTCATAAAAATTCTATCACCTAAACTGCAAATTTGCTTTATTCTAAGAATAATGAAATTTATTTTGACTATCTTCCAGCTTCTGTGGAAAGAATACAAGGAAAAGTGTTTTTTATGTTTATACTTTCATTTATTGGCTATATTAGTAAGTTAAAAAAAAAACAGACTGCTATTACAAACTTTGTAACATGCAGTAAATTCACAAAATCTTAAATGACCATAAAGTGGTCACTTCCAAACTGCACCCCCATCCTCCTGTTCCCAGGAGCGGATAAGAATTTTATTCAGCCTTCAGATGAGAACAGGCAGATGATAGAGGTCAGTCACCAATTACGTTATAACCACATTCAAGTATTTGGGACCTCCCATAACGTAGTTTATTTTAGATTTTTCAAGAGGTAAAGAATGAATTAGTGTCCATAAAAATATTAACAAAAAAGAACACAGAGATATTTTTAACGACCAATTAGAAATCATGCAAATGAAAATTAGATCCCCTGAAATTAAGGAATAACCTTCACACTGGACCTGTTTTATGAGAGAACTAATGTATTAAAAATGGTACTGAATTCACACAGAACAAAGTTCAGAGAAATTAGGAGATTAAAAGTAAGAAAAAGAAAAATATATAAATTTAGCCATATTAAAACTCAGTGGAGAAATAAATATTGAGCTTCTAAACTTGCAGAAGAGAAAAGCAAAGAGTTTAAAACACATTATTCCAATCAAACACATATGGGGAAAAAAAGACACAAATAAAAGGCATGGTTAGTAGACATTTCAAAATAAAATTTTAGATATTAATCTAATTATATCAATAATTAGTCACAATAAATGTAAGATGACTAATCTCATCCAATACAAAACAGTGGGTATTCTTATACTGATATTATCATATCTTAGTATATTAGAGCACTTTTTATTTTAAATTCTCTATTTTTATAAGGAAATTTCCTTCTACTTCATTAGAATTTTTCAGCAACTAAGCTTTCTCTCAACACAGAAACACTCAAAATCCTATTTCAAAAATTTTTCATCGTCTCCAAAGGATATATAAAAAACCGTTTAGTCTACCATGGTACCCAGTAACTCTAGAAAACAGATGATATCATCAAAAATTCCCAGAGGCAAAATGTGGCTTTAAAAATCCACATTGATTTGGGGACTTTTGATTCCGCTAAAGGCATTTTGTTTCTGATGAGTTTTTAATCTGTATTTCTTAAAACAAAACAAAACAAAACAAAAAAATATATATTCAGACTTCTGGGGATTTTTTGAATAAATTTTTGAATTTCTAAATCATGGCTGTGGTCTAAGTAGCAGTTTACTAAAGGACACAGGAAAGAGATAGAATAAAAATATGAAAGGCTCTTAAATGCTTGGAAAGCCCTATATTTCTTGAGTTACTTATCTACTTTTTGTCACTTACTATTGCCTCCTTCTCTCTCTGTCACTCACACACACACACGCACACCCCAGAGCCCGTGCTGGATTTTCTGTGTCAATTCTATGACACTGCCAATAGCCTTGCAGAGCTGGTGGTTGAACTGAAGAGAACCAAAAGGAATTGTAAATACCTGTTTCAAAAACTGGCAGTAAGCACTGCACATGTAGGATGCCTTCACTCAAGCCTGTTCTTAAGTAAAGTCAAGTGCAGATAGAGTACATTGCCCCACACTGAGCATAGGAAGCCCTGAGAGGTTATTATCTAGGGAACGCGAGAATCTAGGCTGGTTGATTAACATGCCTCAGCTCTCCACTTGACTTTGGTTGGAGTGATCTGACCTACATCATTTCATTCACTTCAGAATCATGAACTTTCTGCTCATGATCTTACCAGATAAGAGAAACACCAGTTAATAAATGGGATTTAACTAAACTTGTGGAGCCATTTCTGAGACATAGTTCTTTCGGATACTGTGAACCTTGACGTACATTTCACAGCTGCACATTTAACTATACAAGCACCAATGGATATACTTTTGAGTGATCCGGGACCTTTATAGTCAGGAGATTTTGATGATGCTTGTCATCCAATAGGTAAGTGATTACTTTCCTGTAGGGTACTGAAAATTTTATATACTAACTGGCAGTAAAAGGGAATGTGGTTTGATTTTAACAAAGCAATGATTTGTGCAATCTCCCTGATGTGAACTAATTCAAAGGACTAATCAGGACTCACTGATTAATGTGACTCAAGATTAATCTGCAGACTAAAATTCCAGGAAATATGAGGAAAATGAATACTAAGAAAAGTACCCAGTTAAATTAATGTTCAAAAGAGGAATTTGGTCCTGATTACATGGAAATAACAAAGCACTCTGGAAAACACTTCTTTAAAAGTATAGTAACACCCTGCCATCATAGCGAAGTGGTAATCTAATAGAAGCTCAATTATTTAATACATAAGCTAAAACTAAATGTTTTAATATGGAACTAAGGCTTATGAATATTAGCCTCTGTGGCATTAAACAACTAATAGGACCTTCCTGGGCTTTAATTTTCTTTTTTGTACAAATGGGAATAAAAATCATACCTATTTTATAGTTTTTGTAAAGATTAATTTGTTTAAACAGCAAGTAATGTTTAGGATTATATCTGTTATACAACATAATTGTTAACCATTATTATTATGAGTTATGTGCATCAAATGAGATAAATGCTTTGCAACTTGTAAATGCCTTGCTAACTCTAAGGAGCTATATGTTAATAATCTCTTTTGGACTATCTGATGGAGAAGCCAATTTCTATTGGCACTACAATTTCTTAAAAGCTGGTTATAAAACTGAAAAAGCAAGCGCTATACAAGTATATTAAAGGATTTGGGAATTGTCTTCATCCTATTTTGAAAGTAAAGTAAAGGCAGATGGAATTTAGTACAAAATTATTACTGAAATAAAATGAACTTAGAAGCATGTTCTGGATGATTGATGTATTGTCCCTAATTGACATGCATGCCTGCAAATACTTTGTAAACCTCCTTATTTAACAAAGAGGTAATTCAGGATACGTTTAGACTTTGGTTCATGTGAAAGGAGCATATGCGATTACTGTCCATTTCAGTCTGGTCCAGAGCAGAGGTTAAAACCTCTGGGCAAAGAGCCATTAGCTACCAACTCAGTGGAACTGATGGTGAGTCTAAGTGTCTGGGCCTCAAGTTTCCCTTAGCATAACCAGAGGGAATATTTTCACCCTTCTTATGGATTTCACATTCTGAATAAGTGGGGCCTCATTCTGAGAAATCCGGAGACATGATATGCATAATATTGAATTATTATTGATAATAATAATATTGGGTGAAGCCATTTTCAAGTCCTATTCTCTACTGAATGAATTTAGAAGGCTTATTTTTCTTCTTCCCGACAGTACATGTGAGCTCGTTTTCATTCAGTTGCATATGTGCATTGAGCTTGCCCTGATGATGTTCTCATTGGGGCATGTCCCACAGAGCAGCTCAGGTCGTTTTGACTCTGGGTACTTCTGCTTACACTGTAGCTGAGGGCAGCTAGACCATTCTTGCAGAGCCTAACATTTTGGGTGCCATTTTGTAATGCCTGTGGCAATTTGCATATTGACGTGGCCTCCCTGCTGGAAGCCAGATGTCTCTGCAAGCCCCAATGTCTTCCTTTCATTCAACTGCACCCAAATTGGGTGGGTGGATGTCAATTGACTTGGTTGAGTTTCTTTGCTAAAGTTCAGAGTCTTTACTGTTTAAAAATCAGGATTAAATAGATGTATTTCAGTTTCAAAGGTATTATTTTCAGTAAAACTGCAAGCATAAACATTTTATAAGAAAGCCATTCATGTCCTGAAGTCAAAACTGCAGGCCTCTCCTTAGCTTCACATTGGCTGGTGGCATTGATGTCAATATTCAACACTCTAAGAGTTAAGTTAATTTGAATTTCGTTTCTTCTTTAACTTGATCTTGCAAACTCTTCTCTCTGGCTAAGAAAAGCGTCACTTTAAGAAGCTGAAACTTTCCATGGTGTATATGTGCCACATTTTCTTAATCCAGTCTATTGTTGTTGGACATTTGGGTTGGTTCCAAGTCTTTGCTATTGTGAATAGTGCCACAATAAACATGCGTGTGCATGTGTCTTTATAGCAGCATGATTTATAGTCCTTTGGGTATATACCCAGTAATGGGATGGCTGGGTCAAATGCTATTTCTAGTTCTAGATCCCTGAGGAATCGCCACACTGTCTTCCACAATGGTTGAACTAGTTTACAGTCCCACCAACAGTGTAAAAGTGTTCCTATTTCTCCACATCCTCTCCAGCACCTGTTGTTTCCTGATTTTTTAATGATGGCCATTCTAACTGGTGTGAGATGGTATCTCACTGTGGTTTTGATTTGCATTTCTCTGATGGCCAGTGATGATGAGCATTTCTTCATGTGTTTTTTGGCTGCATAAATGTCTTCTTTAGAGAAGTGTCTGTTCATGTCCTTTGCCCACTTTTTGATGGAGTTGTTTGTTTTTTTCTTGTAAATTTGTTTGAGTTCATTGTAGATTCTGGATATTAGCCCTTTGTCAGATGAGTAGGTTGCAAAAATTTTCTCCCATTCTGTAGGTTGCCTATTCACTCTGATGGTAGTTTCTTTTGCTGTGCAGAAGCTCTTTAGTTTAATTAGATCCCATTTGTCAATTTTGGCTTTTGTTGCCATTGCTTTTGGTGTTTTAGACATGAAGTCCTTGCCCACGCCTATGTCCTGAATGGTATTGCCTAGGTTTTCTTGTAGGATTTTAATGGTTTTAGGTCTAACATTTAAGTCTTTAATCAATCTTGAATTAATTTTTGTATAAGGTGTAAGGAAGGGATCCAGTTTCAGCTTTGGAATACTATGGAGCCACAAAAAATGATGAGTTCGTGTCCTTTGTAGGGACATGGATGAAATTGGAAAACATCATTCTCAGTAAACTATCGCAAGGACAAAAAACCAAACACCGCATGTTCTCACTCATAGGTGGGAATTGAACAATGAGAACTCATGGACACAGGAAGGGGAACATCACACTCCGGGGACTGTTGTGGGGTGGGTGGGGGGAGGGACAGCATTAGGAGATATACCTAATGCTAAATGACGAGTTAATGGGTGCAGGAAATCAACATGGCACATGGATACATATGTAACAAACCTGCACATTGTGCACATGTACCCTAAAACCTAAAGTATAATAAAAAAAAAAAAAAAAAAAAAAGCTGAAACTTCTAGCATGAACACTTCTAGCAGGTTTATTTGTGTAGCGAATATGTGCTTCTATCTCAAATTTTCTTGCAGGAGCAAGGAAATAGTACCTGTGACTTCTCTACCTACCTGAAAAGCCGTAAGTCCCTTCTGGCAACTACTGCAACATTGCCCCTTTTTCCTTTTTGTAATAATCTTCATTGGTGTGAAATCTTCTTTGAACTGATCATTTGGCAACACTTGCTTGCTGTGAAATAACTTTGACTATATACATATGCTATGATAGATATCATATCAATATTTTCCATCACTACTTTTGCTTTGTCAGAAAACTCATGACTTGTTGTGAGTCAGAATGTGTCACAGCCAAGCTGTCTTCCAAACCTTGAAATATTTTACTATATTTTCCCTTCAAAGTATTTGACTCATCAGCTGAGAAGATATCAGGCCTTTTACCTACGTTTGGTTTGATTTAGAACCATGAAGATGATGGGATCAGTATGTCTTTGCTGTGCTGTTTAACTTCTTAGCTGACCCATTTAATAGAGGCTAAATGCTTCCTTGGAAAAGTTTTACGAGATTTATCTTGTTTCTCATTCTGCATTAGTTGATCTCTGTCTTCGAAAAAAAAATTTTCTTTTCTTTTCTATATTTTTCAACTTTTGATCTATATTCCCAACTCTAATTCATTCTGTAATAATGTTAACCCCCAAAATCGTACGAACTGTCTTATTTGAATCAAAAGATGAAGTGCCTGAACTGATCTTACATTCCCTTTCCCAGTGTCCCTTCCCTTTCTCAGAGTCTGCTCTTCTAAAAGAAACTGATGTCAGCTGGGGTACCAGTGACTGATACCTTGGATGCATTTTATCTAAGACACACACAAAGCAAATGCCTCCAAGGTATCAATTTACCAGGCCAGGAGACAGAATTTTATATTGTCCTCTAGGTTGTCTAGGGGACAATATAAGATTCTGTCTCCTGGCCTGGCAAATTAATTGCATTCACCTCCCCAGTTCTTCATACTTCTCTCTACCCATGCCCTTTGGGGGTACCCTCCCACACTGAGTTTAGGCTTCTTGTTAAAATTTGCTTTGGCCCATGAGACACTAATAAACTAAACACACAGCAAGGCTTAAAAAGTTCTTGACTGCCTCTTCCTCTCTTCATCCTCTGCCATTACCATAGGAAAAATGCCTGGCTTGGTTGCTGGAAGATGAGATTTAAGGAAAAGAACTGAATCTGCCTGGTTATTCCAGCCAAGGCCCCACACACTCTCAGAACTGCCTAGTGGACCTGCAGCTGACGGCAGATGCATGAGTAAAGCCCCAGCCAATGCCAGAAGAACTGCCCAGACAACCTATAGGCTCCTTAGCCACAAAAAAAAAATGGCTACATTTTTTTCTATGTCCCTGAGTGTTTGGGGCAGTTTGTTACTCAGTTAACTAGTACACCTCTTAAAGAAATCTAATCCCTCAACTACGTGGGAGGGCAACACAAGATCACATCCACATCAGCCTGCATGATTTGACCATATCATTAAATAAGAGTAGGACTCCAGCATACTATTGAGTCAAAATGAACATCTATAAACAAGTCTTTCCAGTGGCCAGTTTCAATTCATTGCTTTGGAGAGTTTTCTCTTTGTAAGCAAACTCTGAATACAGTTTTCATGGTTTTTTTTTTTTTTTTTTTTTTGCCTTAGGGCTTGCCTTTGTCATTGTTCCCTTCAACTGCATTTCTGCATTTGTTCACTGCAGACAACATTCTGCTAACCTTGCCAAGAGCCACCCAGGTGAAATGAGATCTGCAGGGAGGCACTGAGGGAGAGTAAACAGATCTTTTTGCATGAAGAATAATTGCAAAAGTAGTCTCTTATTTGATTGAAGCTAATAAGTGGACACAGTGGATATTATGGTCTTCTTTTTTGAAATCTTACTTAGAAATTCGGCTGAGAGTATTTTAATGTTCAGAGAGCTTCCTTGCTTAAGGTTTTACTGTTATAGAACTTAATATCAGCTATTTTTTAATATTTTGATTCAATGGTTGATTTTCTTTGTAGATAGAATATTACATCTTAGCGAAAAATTAAATACTCTTTTGTACTTGGAAACTTTTTGTGGAGACGTAAAATTTTAACCACTTAAACCTAATCTGTGACCACTTTACTTAGGCGTCAACCCTGGTTTTTCAAGCATCTCTCCCTAGAGGGCGCTATAGCCTCACTTCATGACGTGGTCTTTCCAATGTTGGCTGCTGGCCCCATATCACCTGAGGCTGAAGTCCTTTAGATTACAAGATTGGAATATTTTTAGTAAATCTATCACCAGTAGAGCCTTCATCTTAACATGATAAATGTGCAACTCACTGGACGTATTTGGCTTGAGATTTATGGCAAATCAGACAGAGCTTATGAGAGGTGGAAACGGTGCTTGTTTAACATGGCTGTGGCTGTTATTCGTTCAGGTAAATCCTATTCTATCTTTGTGTCAACGCATAGTAACCTGTGGGATATTATGGGCAGATAGTGGAGCATTGGATAGAGTACTAAGGACGATTCAGTGGACCTGTGCTCTCATTTTGGATATGTCACTTACAGGTAGTACTTGCCCTACTTGGACTTTGGTTTCCTCATTTGTAAGATGAGAAAGCCAGTCTCAATATTTTTTTCACAATCCCAGCAACTCTGTGATTTATGGTCTTTGGTACATAACAATAGTTCCGTACAGTTTGGTAGAGGAAGTGATACCAGTGCTCCCAACTGCCAATTCAAAGGAAATGTAGGTAGTTACCCAGTGATATTTTGGTTAGCCTACAGAAGATATTTTAAATTTTGAGAAAAAGAAAATGCCAGCTGATCATTGAAACCTATAAATGCTAAATAAATAAATGTTTTTATGTATCTTGTTAAAACATGAATATTCTTACAAAGTCAGCATAAAATATTGATATAAGACTGCCTCAGAAGAAAAAGTGTCCACTACTCACAATCTAGCACCATGCATAACAAAGAGTCTTCACTCAAGAAATGTTTGTGAATTCCCAGCAGGGCACAGTGACCCATGCCTGGAGTCCTAGCTACTCCGGAGGTTGAGGAGGGAGGATCAGTTGAGCCCAGGAGTTTGAGTCCACCCTGGGCAACATAGCAAGACACCATCTCTAAAGAAATAAAAAGTTTATGAATGAATGACAAGAAGACTAATCCCATGTTTGGTACAGCTTTTACTTCTAAAATACTCTCTAATATACTGAGTCAGGATTGATGCTCATGAACTTCCAGCCATGGCTTCAACTGTACTCCTTTGAGTGACATTGAGCATATTGGATCTGCTATGCGTAGAAAGTCACTTTACTTTTATTTGCCCCCACTCCATTAAAAAAAAATTAGATGATAGCAGCATTTCTTAAAGAACAGAATGCATATCCCTGATCATGCTCACAATTAGGCATAATTCTTTTTACATGACCATTTTTAAGTTTTCAAAAACAATTGTCAAGCCTGTTGTAGTCTTATCTTTTCAAAGCTAACCATCGTTCTTCAGGACTTTTTTATGGATGTTTTTTAATGTCTTCATTACTTTCCTTGCAATGGGTCCTGCTTGTCTATATCCTTCCCAATCTGTCACCAAGAACTAAACACAGTATTTCAAGTTTCATCACTGCCATGAAAACCAGGATCACCACCTTTTTTATTCTAAATACTATGTTTTCTACTAATGCAGCTTAACATTAGATTCTTCATCAGGTTGGTTTATATTGATGCCCAAGTGTTTTTCACAAATGCTCTGTTAAATCATGTCTTTCTTTTATATCCTTGTAACTTTTAGGTAAATCAGGATCTTCTTTTAATCCTCTTTAAATACAACTTCTTAGACTTAACTTGCATGTGGGAATATTATGGGTTCTAGTTATGTCAACCTACTAAGTCTGCTTCAAACTTCAGGTTATTTACAACAATATTGGCCTCATGGACTATTTACAGGTTTTATTTATGCATGCATCTAATTTAACAAAGTCAAGAGAGAGTTGGTAATGCTTACTGCTAGAAACCACCCTCTGGGGGGTACAGAAACATCTCAGAGTTCTTATTATATACCTTCATTAAACTCATACAATCTTCTTATCTCAGGCCAGGGAAAAGGGAAATAAGATTATCATGACTTAATTTAGTCTTAGTGATATGTACTGGTACCTGGTAACCACCTTTTTCTTTCCTAAGAGCTGACAAATCATCCTGTTAATGTCCACTCTAGAAATTTACTAGAAGTAAACATAAAGCAAGGTGATGGATTACAGAATCTATCTCACATTCCTTTCATACATTTTGTGACACATTTATGCATTCTCAAACCTTCTAGCCTATCTTCACACATTCTGAGAGCTCTTGACTACAGTTGGGTGAGTTGGCTCAGCACACCACAGTGTAATCTAATGGCTTGAAGTTCAAGTCCTCAGGACTGCTAGTACTGTCTTAAAACTGGAGATTTTATTTCCCCCTTTTCAAGGTTCACTTTACCCTTTTTATGCACAGGTCATTGACTTTGAGAGGACAGAAACAACATGAGAGATTAACTCTGATATCCGTCAGTGTTTCTCAACTCTAAGCTGCATGCTTATTCCCTCCTTGCTCCTTTTATTTCTCCAAACATAGATTGAAATCATCAATACAAATAAGAGATGTACTCAAATAACTCATGTTAGACAGTGTGTGATAGGTGTAGTAGGAGGACTAGAATGGCTCAGAAGATAGAGACATTATCTTCATCACAGGACCTCAGCAAGTGTGCTCTCTGAACTGGTCTTTGAGAAATGAAGGATTTTGACTGGAAGCATTGAGAGGAACTCTAAGTGCAAAAAGTGGCAGGCGCTAAAACATAAATGGGAGAGTATGTTAACATTTAAGAAATGGTACAGAACTTATTAGGTTTACCTAGGAGATAAGAGCCTGATTAAAAGGGGCCTTTGTAGGTTCCTCCTCATTTGGATCATTTGATGAACTTGAGGGAGCTATTGAAGCTTTTCAGCTAAAGCTGTGATATAAGTAAATTTGTAAGCTTAATCTAAAAAAGAGAAGGATTGCAGTTAGGAAACCACTAGGGGATTTTATACTAACCCATGCCACTCAAACTAAGATGGCCATAAATGGAAGGTAGGAAACAGTCCATAAAGTAAAGATGGGGAGAAGAATGAAGATGGTTTTCGTATTGGTCAAATATTTAAAATATATTTATAATGTATTTGCTCTGCCTAGAAAATCACCTCACCTATCCATACTCACCCCTCCAAAAAATATTATACTCATTTTCACTCTTTCCACTCTATTTCATGAGGCATCTAATAAACACCTCCAAGATGTTTTTGTACACCCTAGAGGGTGGTCTTTGGCAGTGAGCATCAGCTCTCTCTTGACTTTGTTAAATTAGACACGTGGATAATCTCTAAATTATTTTGGGTGGTTTCATACACAGCTTTAAATAACATTGAATCATACTGTGTGGAAGATTTTTTTTCAGTTATCTTTCAAACTTCAGATTACACTGAGGATAAAGTCTCAATTTAATGTTAGTTTGTCCCTAATGCTTGCCTAATGTTTGCAATTCTTCCCCTTCACACAAAGACCGAGTGGGCTTGGGCTTAGAAACTTTGGTAGACAACAACATTGAACTAAAACTGAATGGCAACATTTTTTTAATTTTATCCTTGTATTATACCATTACTTTCAGTTATTCTATTTTTTGCAAGTGATACTGTTGTCCTGTTTATGGTCAAAGAATACAGTTTTAGTTTAAAATGAAATTTTATGGAAAAAAGGTAGTCATTGATTCAAAGGATTTAGTTAAGTATATACTAACAGATAATACTATGATTTGGCAAAAATCAAGATGGTGGGACGTGAATAACTGACATTCAGTTAACATATGATCTAATATAAACATATGATCTAATATAAAATCCAATTAGAATTACAAAAACCGTACATATTTTGAAGATGGCTTTTCTCCTCTTCTGAATTCACCAATGATTGAAATCATGTCCTTACATTGCTGAGAGGTGGTATGATGGCCCATGGAGAATAGAAAGTTGTTTGCCATTATCCATGTGTATGGGATAACAGTGGTAATCTGCTATACTTGAAGCATAAAATCACCATTTTGACTCCTAGAGATTTGTAGGGTTTTTGTAGCAGCTGTACTACTCTGATGGAAGGTAGTACAAATTCTATCTCATGACAAAAAGGTTTTTTTCCAAAGAGAACATGAGGTCTCGTTTCTCAGTTCACTTTCAAATTGCCTCTAAAATATCTAATGACCTCTTTTCTAAAATTAGTTTCATGAAGGGCTTGATTGATTTTAGGCTCTTTATAGATTTAATTTAATGTTCATTCTCCATTGTATTATTGCCCAGCATGAGTCAAGACAATCATACTTATGATTAGAGAAATAAAGCAAGGCCTTTGGGGGCCAAGTACAGAACTACCTTATCCCTGAGCTGGGAGACTGAGCCACACGTGGACCGAATTGCTGATGGACAAACTCTAATGGCTCTTTTAATGCAAAAAATGCATTCTGGAAGCAGGAAGCTGCTGGAAGAGTCTGCTCTGAAACTGCATCAGCACACTCTTCACATCCTTGGTTCTGTCTTAGGAAAACAAATGCTCTCTGAATTATTAAGCCGACATGTAGCTTCATGCCTAGAGCACAGGTGCTTGAGTCGAAGGGATGTCAATTCAAACACAGCTCCCCCATTTCTTAAGGCTAGCTCTGTGGCTCTGGGAAGTTGTTTAACCTCTCTGGGCTTCCAGCTTCCCAACTTCAAAATAAGGATGCACTAGTTTCCTAGGGCCACCATAACAAATGAACATAACTTAAGTGGCTTATGACAACAACAGATACTTATTCTCACAGGCCAGAAGTCCAAAATCAAGTCAGCAGGGCCACACTCCCTCTAAAAGTTCTAGGGGCAAATCCTGTCTTGCCTCCTCCAGTTTCTGGTGGCTCCAAGAATGCCTTGTCCTGTGGCCACACAACTCCAGTCTCTGCCTTTGTCTTCATATGTCTTTCCCTCCTTTTCTTCCTTTTCTCTCTGTGTCTTTCCCTCTGCTATCTCATAAGAACACTTTTCATTGGATTTAGGGCCAGCTTAAATAATCCAAGAGGATTTCATCTTGAAAGGCGTAACTCATCTGCAAAGACCCTTTTTCCAAATAAGGTCACATTCATGAGTTCCAATGATGGGGATATGGGCATATCTTTGGGGGAGCCACCATGCAACCCACTGCAAGGCATGATCATGATACTTACATCACAGACAAAACAAAACGAGAAAATGCTGAGCACATACAACACGCTCAAGAAATGTTACCATCATTTTATGATAATTAACTATCTCCTTAGTTTGTCATTATCATGTTTACTAACATTTTGATAGACCTAACTACATTTAACATAACAGTGAGCTCTATTATGATTGGACCTGTAGAGCAGATGTGAAACTCCAATTGCCATTGAACAAGTCACACAGAGAAAAGATGGCATGTTTCCCCAAAGCCGCTTGGGAGTCACTGGCCTTATTTTATCAGCGTAAATGCACATTATGGTGGACTTTAAAGAGACAATATTTCTTGTAGTTTAGGAGACAGGATGGCCATTAGGGATCAGGGATGCTAATGAAATATCAACAACGTTACCTTGTAAAATTTGGAACAAATACTACTATTAGATAAAACTTTTAATTTGAAACTAAAACAAGTGAAAGGCATGTCTGTGTTTTAGATTTGCCTTTTTTGAACAAAAGGTTCATTCAGTCAAACATGAAGTTAACACACTCAGGAAAGTGTCAAGATTTCAGGATTGTGGGTCTTTCTTCCAGTTCGAGTTGCATCAGCCACAGTGCTAAGGAGAATTCTACTCCTAAGATCAGCCTTCTGGTGGAATCATAAAACAAAGGCCCCACACCACCATCAGTGAACTTAGGATCTCCATGGGGACGTTTACCCAAAACTCAAACTGAAAAATGTAACCTTCCAGCCAGGCACGGTGGCTTACACCTGTAATCCTAGCACTTTGGGAAGCCGAGGCAGATGCATACTTGAGTCCAGGAGTTCAAGACCAGCCTGGGCAACATGGTGAAATCCTGCCTCTACTAAAAATACAAACATTAGCCAGGTGTGGTGGTGCACACATAGTCCCAGCTACTCGGGAGGCTGAGGTGGGAAGATCACTTGAGCTCAGGAAGTCGAAGCTACAGTGAGCTGAGATCATGCCACTGCACTCCAGCCTGGGTGATAAAGTGAGACCCTATATCTAAAATAGAATAAAATAAAAATAAAAATGTAACCTTCAAATTCCTTCCCATTCTCAAATAGAGATGGAATTTGTCACTCTTAGAATTTACCCTGGTCATTTCTCGGTTCTTGCTGTCTGCCCCAAGACAGACCACACTGATGTGGTTCATACCAGTTCTGCAGTGTTGAGCATCCAACAACATTCTGTGGGTGATGAGATGCCATCTGCTGGCTTTTTTCTTTCTGCCTATGTGGATGTTTACACCTGCCCGAGCATGCAAGACAGACCACACTGATGTGGTTCATACCAATTCTGCAGTGTTGAGCATCCAACAACATTCCAGACTGCTTCTTGGAGCTGTGGGTGATGAGATGCCAGCTGCTGGCTTTTTTCTTTCTGCATATGTGGATGTTTACACCTGCCTGCCCATGCAACCAGCTCCTCGTGGCATGGCGTGGCCGTTGTCTCGCTATGATGAGGAGTCACTGAGACACTTTCTGTCTCCGAATATTCTCATCAGTTAACAGTTAAAGAGAGCTAAACAGTTGACTAAATCTCAACCACTGAGGCCAAAGAAATGTATGACTCGTCAATCAATAAAGGACCCTAAGAGGCAGAATCAGGCTTACATCTATGTAAACTCACTGAGAAAGCCGTGTTGTTATTGCAGTTCTTGGTCTGCGCCTGCTTTTATTCAGCATGCCACTTGGGAATGGAAACGAAGAAATGATACTACAAATAAGTGATATTGAGGATGATAGTCTGTTCATTTTTAAAGGGCAAAATGGCAAAAAGGATGCATTTGCCCTTTGAGACCTCTTCTCACAATGGACAGCAGGGGGCAGTGCTAATATAGGGAGAGTTTAGCATCAGGTAAACAAGTGGTATCGGCCTTCAAAAGTCAGATGCCTTCGTGAGCCACATAGCCTTTCGCATTTGAAATATTCTAACTCACTTTTCCTCCCAAGTACCATTTATTCATCCTTCACGGCCCAGGTCAAATAGCTTAGCCTCTGAGAAGCCATACGGAATCCCCCGACTGAGTTACGGTCCCTCTCTCTTGGCTATGGGTTGCTTATGTATGTCCGCTTACCAGCTCCCCGCAGATTCACATGTTGAAATCCTAACTCCTTAGACGGTGGTATTAGGAGGTGGGGCCTCATGGAAGATGGTTAGGTCATGAGGGCAGAGCCCTCAGGAGTGGGATTAGTGCCCTTATGAAACAGGCTCAAGGGAGCTCATTTGCTCCTTCTACCATGTGAGGACAAACCAAGGAGATGCCGTCTGTGAACCAGGAGGCAGGCCCTCACAGACACCGCACCTGCCGACGCCTCGATCATGGACTTCCTGCCTCTAGAACTGTGTGAAAGGAATTTTTGTTGTTTATAAACCACCCAGGTTATGGTACTTATTATAGCAGCCTGCATGGACTAAGACACTGCCCTTCCACAGTATTGCAAATAAAATTCTATTATAGAAAGTCTGTTGTATACTGGCCAGGCGCGGTGGCTCATATCTGTAATCCCAGCACTTTGGGAGGCCGACGCAGGCGGATCACAAGGTCAGGAGATCGAGACCATCCTGGCTAACACGGTAAAACCCCATCTCTACTAAAACTACAAAAATTAGCCAGGCATGGTGGTGGGCGCCTGTAGTCCCAGCTACTTGGGAAGCTGAGGCAGGAGAATGGTGTGAACCCGGGAGGCGGAGCTTGCAGTGAGCTGAGATCAAGCCACTGCACTCCAGCCTGGGCGGCAGAGTGAGACTCTGTCTCAAAAAAAAGAAAAAAAAAAAAAGGTCTGTTGTATACTGTTGTGTAGCTCTTTTCATTCATGACTTACCAAAGTCCCGAGCACCTACCTGCTAGTTCCTCTATGTAATTACTGATAAATGCATATACCCTGAATGTGGCCAGACTACTGCTACTACTTCTACTATTAGTAGCTAACCAGTCACTTTAAAGTACTGATAAAATATCACTGCCCATAATAATGTTTGGCATCCCACTGTTGACACAAAACAGCACTAAGCCACTTCATAGGTTAACTCCAATTAACAAATCATTAGCCAGATTAACACAATAGTTTCTAGTGATTAATTTTCTTTTTTCTTTTTTTTTTCTTTTTGGGATGGAGTCTCACTCTTGCCTAGGCTACAGTGCAGTGGCACGATCTCGGCTCACTACAACCTCTGTGTCCTCAGTTCAAGTGATCCTCCTGCCTCAGCCTCACGAGTAGCTGGGATTACAGGCATAAGCCACCACGCTCAGCTAATTTTTGTATTTTTAGTACAGATGAGGTTTCACCAGGCCAAGCTGGTCTCGAACTCCTGACTCCAAGTGATTCTCCTGTCTCGGGCTCCCAAAGTGCTGGGATTACAGGCATGAGCCACCCGGCCTGATTTTCTTTCTAGTAGTAGCCTGTGACCTGTTTCGGGCAACCCTTCTCTGAGGGAAAGACACAGAAGCATGGCTGGCTCGTGGAGTCACTACTCTCAATCCCTTTTTCCCGCCCTACTGTTGGCATAGACACCTTGGAGACACTGTGAACGTGTTGAAATTCTCCAGGCCTTCTCACAGGATTGGCACCAATTGCTTTTGATGAACTATGGACAGGAAATGCTAAAAACAATATAATTGTTTCTTCCTTTGCTAGAGAACTCAACTTTCACTCTTCCGCACGTGGAAAGCATGATTCCACGAATGACTGTAATAAACAGAATATGTGTTTATAGATACTAGGAGATCCCCAGCGGTTCTTTCCTTCTAGTTTTAGAATCTGGCCACATAGATCATTATAAACTGCAGCAATAAGACTGAAGTCAGTTTTCTATCATGTGTAAAGCCAGTAATTACGTGTGTGTGTGTGTGTGTGTGTGTGTGTGTGTGTGTGTGTGTGTGTCTGTGACTTGAGTGATCCCAATGCTGCTTTATAAATGATAGAACATAGCCTTTGTGGCTTCAGAAGACTCATCATGAATCTTCCCTGGGCCAGCTGTATTTTTGCATAGAAGGTGTATGAAATTGAAATTCACATCTCTTCCCTTTGGATATAATGTAATTTTCTAACTGAAGGTCATTTGCCAATTCAGCAGTTCCTGCTTCAGTGCCTTGTGACATCAGGCAGGATGCTGTCTGAAGAATGATCGGAGAGATCCTGTTGCACCACACATAATAAAGCTTTCAATCCATAGCTGAGCTTTCCCAAGCTCTTGGCATGCAATAAAATACATATTTAGTGTTGCATACTGTCAGATTGCAACTCTCAGGTTGGAGACCTTGGAAACACTGCTTCTTTGGGCTTAATTTTTCTTATCTGCAATTATGGGCATTAAACCAGACAACGCTCATTTTAGACTAAAGAATCTACCAAAAAAATAAAAACCCCACCATTATAGCGTTTATGGATATTTTCCCAAGAGGGAATCATATTATTTTTGAGATTTACACCAAAATATAAGCTCCCAGAGGATAGGACTCTTTGTGCCTCTGTATTCACTGTTTTGTCCCCAGGGCCTGGGATATTGTCTGGCACAGACTAGCAGTCAGTAAATTTTCATTAAATAGAGAAAATAAGGAAAGAGGGGAGAGAGGGAGGGAGGCAGGAAGGGAGGAAGGGAAGAAAGCTAGCATATTAATATCTCATTAAGTTGAGCTTCACTCACTGGAATAACAATGCTGAAGCAACTCTGAAGAAGGTGTTTGCAAGAAGTTTAATACCATGACTGAGGTAGGGCATGATGGTCAACCCAGGAGGATCTCTTGAAGCCAGGAATGCAGCCTGGGCAACACAGCGAGACCCTTATTGAAAAATAAGAGAGAGAGAGAAAGACAAAGAAAAACAGTACTATAAATGATATTTTTTAGACAAAGTCTTACTCTGTCACCCAGGCTGAAGTGCAGTGGTGCCATCTCAGCTCACTGCAACCTCTGCCTCCTAGGTTCAAGAGATTCTCTTGCCTCAGCCTCCTGAGTAGCTGGGACTACAGGTGTGTACCATCACACCCAGCTAATTTTTGTATTTTTAGTAGAGTCGAGGTTTCACCATGTTGGCCAGGCTGGTCTTGAACTCCTGACCTCAAATGATCCACCCGCCTCGGCCTCTCAAAGTGCTGGGATTACAGATGTGAGCCACCACACCCGGCTATAAATGAAATTTTAAGAGCAACACTTTCATAAGAGAAAACAACACTTCTAAGAATTTCAGCCATCCTTTTCCCATATAAAAATCACATGCAGAGAGCTGACTTCTGACCCTTTTGATGGGGGGAGTTGGGTATAGTAAGTGCTTGTTGTCAATCCCTCTGGGTTAACAGTGAATGGGAAAAGAAGAGAAGAAAGAGGGTGCTTAGATTATGTCTTCCAGGTGTTTGCCAGTGAGGGAAGGTGAAAGACTGCTTTAGCCAAAGAAATCTCAGAGTTGAAGAAAGTTTTATATGTGTGTGTTGTGGGGGAGTTATTTTATATATAGCAGAAGCTTTTATGCTGCTAAGGGGAAGGAGCCAGGAGAGGGGAGAGGAATGATTGATGGAGCAAGATCCTGGAAGAGATGAGAGTACAGAGATTGGTCCAGAGAAGGGAAACCTTCCCTTGCATCTGACACCAAGGAGAATGTAAGGGGGATGTAAGTAAATATTTAAAAAGAGCAAGAAGAGTACAAATAAGACCAAGGTGTTGAGCCAAGAAAACCCAGATGCTCCTGAATCATTTTGGTAATGTTTGTTTGCTCCTTGTTCATTCATTTTTATGCAGCTGCTAATCCTGACTCACAGAGAAGCAGCAATAGCGGCAAAATATTAAGGAAATATATTAAAAACTTAACATTTGGCATATTTCTAATTGAGAATCCAAAATAGATTGCCACTTTCCAATTCATCTTCATCTCACTCTTAGAATCCCAGGGCACCATGAGATTGAAAGTAATGAGAACTATAACCAGGAGGGTAGCACTAGAAATCGAAATATGGGCATGTGTTCCTGAGTCACTGAGAGCTCTGAGGGTACAGAACATCACAGCTTTTGGAACCTACATGAGGGAAAACAGACAAGAGCCAGATGGAGCGACACATCTTTGTTTGCCAGAATGTTGTTTATATCTCCATGCCTACACGCCCACACCCTGCTTGGTCTTCTGGTAGCCCCCTGGGTTCTTTAAGGCTCTTTTCGAGCCACCAGTCTTCCCTCTGCGAATCTGCCTTCAGGTCTAAAATCTTCTCTGTGGCTTTGAACTATATTGCGTGTCTAGTAGCAGCTCTCTTTCTGAATTCTATCCTGGTGCTTTCAAGCCTGTTAGTACATAGCTCTGGACTTCAATCTTGTGCTCACCATTCCTGCCTCACACCCTGGGTGTTGCGTGTACTCCCACACGGGCTGCTGTCTAACTCATCTCCTCCCGCCCTCCATCAGCAGGTACATTTGAGCCGTGCTTGTTGCAGGTTGCACATGGATGGCAGTGAAGAGGAGGGCAGCAAAGATCACCCCAGTGTCTCAGGGAAAATGGTGCAGCTGTTAAAAACAATAGAACAGCTGGGCATGGTGGCTCTCACCTGTAATCCCAGCAGTTTTGGAGGCTGAGGTGGGCGGATCACCTGTGGTCAGGAGTTCGAGACCAGCCTGGCCAACATGGTGAAACCCTGTCTCTACTAAAAATACAAAAATCAGCCAGGAATGGTGGCAGGCACCTGTAGTTCCAGCTACTTGGGAGGCTGAGGCAGAAGAATCGCATGAACCCGGGAGGCAGAGGTTGCAGTGAGCCAAGATTATGCTGAGCAACAGAGTAAGGCAGAGAGAGAGAGAGAGAGAGAGAGAGAGAGAGAGGAAGGAAGGAAGGAAGGAAGGAAGGAAGGAAGGAAGGAAGGAAAGAAAGAAAAGAAAAAAGAAAAGAAAAGAAAAGAAAGAAAGATGGGGGAGAGAAGGAAGGAAGGAAAGAAGGAAGGAAGGAAAGAAGGAAGGGAGGGAGGGAGGGAGGGAGGAAGGAAGGAAAGAAAGAAAGAAAGAAAAGAAAAGAAAGAGACCCCAAAGGCAATGTTGAATTTGGTGGGGAGCAGATTATGAAGACAGAAACATGAAAATAAGCATATGGGGGTTACAGTAGATTTTGAAGTTAGAGGTGAGAATTTGGAGATGCCAAACGTAGGGCAAATAAAGATCTTGTGAGGTTACATGAATACTCAGGTGAAACTGTCTTGTCCTTCCCTTCTCCTGCCTCTAATCAGAAGTCAGTGTGGCTAGTGGAGCTTCTGATCCAATCTCTATTCCTCACTCCAGCTTCTCTGCAAGACAGCATCCAGACCCTAATCTGGTCTGCCTGTTGCACCCCTATATGTGCTAGATATTTGTCTCAGTACCACCCCTGATGTCTGGGGCCTGCATCTCCTTTCACCCTGAAATTTAATCTGCCAACCTGCATGCAGAGTCAAGTTTGAAAGCTGCTCAGTGCTTCTTCACTATGGGACCTCTTCACTATTAAGCCCTGGTCATGTTGCTGATACTTACTGACATTATTATGCCAAACACCTAGCTAAGTGATTTCACATGGATTTTATTTGATTTTCGCAGTAGCCATAAGGGTTAGAAAACATTAACAAGGTGGCCACGCATTCCATTCTGTCTGTGAATAGTCCCTATGTATACATAATTATTAACAGCACCCTCTCTCACTTTCAAAGGGTTCTAGTTTGGATGGTCAATTATATGGGCGTCTGTTATTACACTTACTCTCCTTAGTTTACAGATGAAATGCAGAGAAGTTAAGTCCCTTCTCCATTGTCACACAGCTGATAAATGGCTGAGCCAGGACTTGAACACAAGTGGTCTAACCCATTGTGATTGAATTCATGTCTACAAGTCCCCTTGAAGTTTGGATGGATACCTGGCCTTTTAGGATTTGCTTCTTCTACTAATTTAGTTGTCATATTTTGTGTCATACCAGGCAGCTTATCTTCTTGCACCCCCAGCCGACTCCTAGTGACCACCAGGCCCCACTGTGCCTGATTAGAAACAGCAGATAGAGGGTGAGCTTTTATCACACAGTGTGATGAAGAGGAGAGAAACAAAGTGCTTGCTTGAGTGGTTAGGAGACTTGAACGAGACTTTTATTGCATAAGCAATGGTTAGGCCAAGTAATGGCCTAGCCATTTATTTTGGACAACTTACTAGTTAACTCAAATTACCCCATAGTCAGTTCCAAGGAAGTAAATAACATCTATCATGTAACTAGCTAAAATGCTAAGAAAAAAATGCCATGTAGAAGTTTACCTAAAAAACCTGGGCTTTTGCAAAAATTGGAGTTTGGTTATCCATAGTATCCTTTTTACATTAAAACAAGCTCTTGGCCAAGAGCATGAGCAATACACATTAAAAATTCTTCAAGCTGATATAACACCTTTTCCTCAAAGAAAACCAAAAAGTTAAAAATGCATCAATCACTTTCCACATCCTGAAAACAAAGGAATGTACCAAGATTTGCACAATTAACCATGCTTTTTTAAAAGCATTCTCTCCAGCAACTGATGACTTATATTCTTGGCTCATTTGGACTGGGTGGCTCTCCATGGTTCTGTCTTGTGAGGAGGGAGTGGAAGCAAGTCCCTGTGGACACCTATGCTACGCAACATCCTTTCAATGCTAGAATAGTAAAAGTTACATTAAAATATCCAAATTGTTCAAGACCTAGAAACAACTACAAGAGGCCCTCCTGTGTATTATTGGCATGAAATAGATAATAGGTGTTCAATAAGTGTTTGTTGAATTATTTGTGTTGACATCAGATAATTTACTAAAGATGCTTCTTATACATTTAATTTGTGTGTGGCACGGGGTGTCTACAGTGAGACTGTCTTCAAGGCGGACTCCAACAATCTTTACCTCTTGATACTCATGCCCTGTGTAGTTCCTTCCCACTCTGAATGGGACTAACCTATAGACCAATAGGATATTGCAGAAATAATAGTGTGTAACTTAGACTGGTCATAAACTTGAAACTCCAGTAACTTAGACTGGTCATTGTGGCTTCCTCCTTATCCTCTTGGATCTCTGGCTCTAGAAGAAGCCGGCTGCCATGTCATGAGGACACCCAGGCAACCCTGTGGAGAAACCCACCTGCTGAGGAAGTCAGTTCTGTCACCTTCCCCTCCTGACATGCCAGCCATGTGTGTGAACCGTGGGAGGGCACCTGCAGCCTTCAGATGACCATGGGCCCAGTCAACATCTTGTCTGCAACCTCAGGAAACACCTTGAGCCAGAACTACACATCTATGCCACTCCTGAATTCCTGACACACAGAAACTGTGAGATAATAAATGTTTATTTTTGTTTAAAGGCATTAAGTTTTGGAGTACCGTGTTATTCAACAATAGATAACAAACACAGATTTATTTTATGCATTGTGTGTGTGAGTGTGTGTGTGTAAAAATTTGCTTTGAACTAGAAAAAGAGCTACATAAAGTGAGTAGAAGAATGACATAGTATATACCCTGAAACAGACCAGCTGGAGGAAGATCTTGTCTGCTGACACTGGATGTGTACCAGTGACCTCTTCCCAAGGAGCTCCCAACATATGTTAGCAATGATGATTAAGTGTCAGGCCATACTAAGATAGAAGCTGCTAGAAAGAAGCATCTTTGTTGTGACAATATTTTAGTGAGTACTGCATCTCACCTATTCAATGCCTGTAAGAGAAAGCAGAAGTAGAGACTTTCTGGTGGACGGTGTCTCCCACTTTTTGGAGAGGGTAATAGTAGCTGCCACTTGCTGACCTTGTAGTACTACTTCCTGGCACCATGCTAAACCTTTTATACATATTATCTCACTTAATTCTCACAGCAGTCTTCTGAGGGAAGTGTGAAGGTTGAGAGGAGTTAAGTAACTTGCTGAAGATTACCAGGCTAATAAGAGACAGAACTGACTTTCAAATCCAGGCTGACATTTTCTAGAATCTTCCTTAACCAGTACGTATACTACCTCTGATGTCACATTAAACTTGATTTTGAAGCTTTATATCACCATTAGCTTCTATAGAGGTGGCTGTAACATAAGTTGATAGGCTACTCTTTTAAAAAATCTTACATATTAAATGAATTATAAAGCGATGTAATATGTCACCATTTTTATTCATAGACATGTAGTGATAGGCTGTGTTTTAGAACCCAAAGCATGTTCATGGGATATGCCCTCTCTTCGTCTCTGTATTGGGTGGGGACAAGACCTTTATCAAGACTGTCTAAGATAATTTGTATTCCCTTCAGAAATGTAATAGGATCCTATCCTAACCACACATATTCCTAAAGACCCAAGAGTACATGCAGTTGACCAGGTTTAAGGGTTTTTCAAGGTAGAAACACTACCAGCATGGAGGCTTGGCTCCTACCCCCACGTAACCCAGCAATCCTGGAGCCAATCTCCATTTGAACTGCAGCTTTGCCCTCTGTCAGCTTGGCCACGTTGGGTAGGGGACAGGGTGGGCTTGGGGTTGGAGGGAGAGGGATGCCTTCTACAGTCAGAATTCAGTTGCACTTGAAAATAAAACAGGATAACAATACTTTGCCTAAAAGATGAACATGAATATCCTGCATCCTGTCTTGGATTCTTCTCATCTGAAATGCTAGGAGCCCAGTGATTTCTCCCACTTTAGGAGGTTCTCTGTTCTCCCATGACTGCTAATGCCACCCTGCAATGGAAGGCACAGTTGACTCACTTCGTGAGCTGCTGTGGACTGTGGATGCTCCCAAGTTGAGCCCATAACCAGTAGAGCTTCTCTTTTCACTGGGTTTTCCCAATATCTCAGGTGCTGTCAAGTGCTCCATTTGGATTATCTCATTTACTCCTCCTTATCATATACGAATCTGATACAATACATGACTACCATTCCCATTTCTCCAATGCAGAAACAAAGAACAGAAGATCGTTTGCCAAAAAGCCACAAATCCAGGAAATGGTAAATTCAGGTCTGTTGGACAGCAAAAAAAAAAAAAAAAAAAAAAAAAACCTTCCAAAGAAAGACCATCTGAGTCTTCTTAGTATTCCTTCCATCGACCTGCACCACAGGGCAATGCTGTCTACATATTAGAGCTAACTGGGGCGACTGTTCTGGGCTTGGTAGGCCCTCCTTCCACTGCCTGATTTCCAGTTCTTTCCTCTTACACCTCACTTTTCAGTGCTCCTACCTCTTTTGTGACACTGTCGGGGATGTTTATTATAGCCTTAAAAAAATATATTGTTAGGGGAATGTGGTATATCCCAGCAACAACTCCTATCTTCACCTCTACCTTAAAGTCCAGCCACTGGTCATTGGTGTTCTATCTGAATCTTTTTGTTAGATAAAGCTATAGAATCCTAGATCTAGAAGAACTCATGTCATCTATTCTAACCCTCTAATTTTATGGACAAGCAAACTTAGATCCAAAGAAAGAGATGACAAGACTTGTCTGCAGTCCTAATTAATGTTAGAGCCCAAAGCCAATTCCCTACTTTCCCCACCTCTTCACACAAGAAGGAAGGCTGCACATGTCCTCTTGGGAACTGCAGTTGTCAGTAGCACAAACTGGAGATAATAGGAACAAAAACTTTAAGAATCCACATCTTGCAGTTGAGGTTGTAAAGAGAGGCTAAACATTATCTTATCAAGTTAATCTTCTGAATATTGCCACTTCTTCTATTCCTGCTGGATTTAAACTTTGGTTTGTCCCTGTTTCCTTTCAAAGCCCTGGAGCTGGGTGCTTTGCACCAACCCTAAAATGATACGTTGGGCGACTCCCCTGAGTCCTGGCAAATAATGTAAAATTGAGCTCGGGCTCTCTTTTTATCTTTAAAATTGATTTGGAAAGAACATTGTAAATGACTTTAAAGACTGCCATTTTCATGTTTGGAAAGCAATTCGTGATTATTGTAAACTAGATTTAACTTGGAATGTTTAAGACGTGGGTGGTTAATTCCTGCCACAATTCAAAGGGAGAAAAATGAACACAGAAAATAAAATAGAACAAGTACAGAGAGTACAGTTAATAGCTCATTTATCCCATGTCATCCAAAAATATTTTTCACATAGCTAACTCTTGAAGATAACATAATTTGCCCAATTTGATCACTTAACTTTTAAAAATTAAAAGCAGTTGCTGGTAGAAGTTTTATCTAGAATGTGTCACAGATTTCTCCCTCCTGAACCCAAGGCCACTTGGACATAATTTGGTTTTTCCTGATGCATTAGTGTCCTTGTTGTGAATATATTCCAGTAACAACTCCTCCTGTGTTCACCCCCACCATAAAGTCCAAACATCAGCCATTGATGCATCGGTCATTTCCCTAATGCATCAGTTTCATCCATTGTACTGGGGTAGAACATTGTAATTTATATCCACCTTTCTAGTGTTTACCGCCCCAAACATGGATTAGTCCCAGATACTGTGGATATTGATTTTTTTTATCTTTTCCATTTTCTCAGATTGGCTGTCACCTGTCCCTTCCTTTGGTGGGTGGCTCATACCTTTAAGTTAGCCTGACTCAGCCATGCACCCTGGACCCATGGGCTGGTGAAGAGAAGTCAAGGAAACTTCCTGTCCCACCTCTATCTTGTCCTTGCCACTTCATTCCAGTGCCAAGGCTCTCTCTTCTATTTGAGTTACTATTTCCGCATGGCTTTATTGTTTTTGAGCCTTGACCTGCAGGACTGTTATCTGCCCTCTTTGGTACTAACTTGGAATAACAATGATAATAACACAAATAGTTGTAATAATGATAACGGTGAAAGAATGATAACATCTACTATTTATGCCAGTGTTTTGTACTATGTGCCTTTGTTACAACAGTTATGTAGAAGGATTCTTCTTACTCTTATTAGCCAATGGAGAAAATAAGGCTCAGAGAATTAATGTTCCAAGACAACAAAACTAGGATTCAAACACAGGTGGGTCTCTTCAACTCCAAAACTCATGCTTATTGCTCTGAATCACTTTCTAGGCTGCATTATTTTACCCTCATTCCTTCCCTATGTATGCAGCCTCAGCTCCATCAGATGGCTGAGTCTTTGGTGGGCTGGCTTTATAGCTGGGCCCACCACAACCCCTTCAGCCCACCTGCCTTCACCAGGGGCATCCTTCCAGTAGCAATTGGCTGGACCAAGGCAGGTTAGAATGATATTGCTTCTGGTCAAAAGTCACTGTAAGTTTAGTTCAGCAAGCTCTTTAGAATCCTGCATAAGGTTATGGTGTTAACCATGAGGATATAAAGACCTCTTCACTAAGCCACTCCCATTAGCTTCATAGAAGGAATCACGTGACCTCCTTTTCTGGCTCTGGAGAAGTTGTTTCTGTCCCTTTTCAGGAATTGACTGTGATCAGAATAGTTGATGTTGCAAAAGTAGTGACCTTAGGGTAAGTGAGGTATTATTATATTATTTCAAATTTGTTTACTCATGAAAAACAACAGGGAAGGGGATTTAGAAGTTGTGTCACATTACCATGGGAGCTAACTTCAAAGCACAGAGGAGACATATGCAACACCATTCCCCCATCACTCAGGGAAGACTGTGTGTCCCTGGGAAAAGAAGAGTAAGGAGATTAAAAAAAAAAAAAAAGAAAAGAGAAAAAAACGACTTACTGGGGATGTGGGGAGAAAACAAGCAGTGTTTAAAAGTCCTTAGATTTTCTCTTTTCCAGTAATAATTAGAATTTGTTGAATTCTTACCATGTGTTTGGTACTGAGCCCAGCACTTCACGTGAATATTAGATCCTCATTAATATTCATTCATTGAACAGATGAGGAAACTGAGGCTTAAAATTTTTGCTCAAAGTCACAAAGTTAATAAACAGCTCAACAGGGATTTACATTTTGGCAAACTGCTTCCTGATGCCTAAGTGCCACACTATGCTACCTTTTATTAAGAATAAGAAAAGTTTAGTATGAGCTGAGAAGAGTTCAACCAAACATAAATGCCTGAGAAAGGTAAGTTATTAATGGAACATTTACATTATCCGTGCACTCTGCAGGAAGCTGATTTAGAGAGCAATGAAAGATAATTTTCTGATGCATCTAAATGTACCAACGAAAGAATAATCTGCTTTTGAGCTGCATCAATGCCAAAGGTAGAAAAATGAAAATAAAGGAAAGCTTGGCAGCAGCACTTGATTTTTAAAGCAAAAGAACAGTGTGCTTTTTTCCAAAGTGATTAATTGTACAACTCAATAAATGTCAGCACACGGGAAAGATGCCTGCAAAGAGGAGGCCACTATAATTAAGTGAAAATGAAGACAGAGAAACCTAAAGAAAAGGTCTCTACAAATCACAGTTGTGGGGGAATAAAAAGAGATCAGGGGTTACTATCACAATAAACTTAAGTCCGAAGTCCCTGAGTAGAGGTAGCAGTAGGAGGGGCAGAGAAAGAATGACTTCACTGGGTTGTGTTTTCCACTTTTCAGCTAAGAAGGCACTGATTAACTCCCTCCTAGCCATTTAATTGAGTTCAGACGTGGCGGGGCGCTTACCCATCTGGAAACAGACATGGAAGAAGATTCTCACTAATCTTGCCCTGGAAAATGACCAAATCCCATGACCTAGTTTTACTGACTGGGGGCAAAATCCCCTGCCACTTTCAATCTAAGGTGTTCTCCTCCTTTGGGTCACTTTTGTTTAGGAACAATTGCTGAGCCTCTGGAAAATTTACAAAAAACATCCAACATGATTAGGGGCTTGATGATGAAGATGATAATGATGACAATGATGCTGTGATTTTTATTATCTATTGATTCATTCATTCCACTAGTCATTTCTGAGCTGTCATAGAAAGGCAGTGCTACAGCTTAAATCAGCAGATGGAGGTTTCCTACCCTCTGCCTTGGTCCCCATGTTTCTTCCCATCACATGACTCCACAGAGAACACTTGTGGTAGAGAAGGAAGATGAAACAAAGATTGCGAGGCAGTTGAGCTCCCACCAACTTGATGGTCACCCCTAGGTCCTCACACTGGCCCAGGAAGGAAAGTGGCTGGTTCCCTCTGCAGCAGCGACATGTTTGAGCTGTCAGCCAACTCTCCAGGATCAGCCTCCAATGAATTCAAGAGTGAGAGGCAGCTCTTCCAGCATGGGCAACCAAGTCCACACTCACAGAGTGTCCTGGGGTGATGGCCTCATTTTCCTCTTTCTAATTGGACCCAAAGTAGCCTCTTTCTGGGGGCATTTTGGTGTTCACCAACATTTTATGTCATATAGGGGGAAGCAAGGAATGATAAAGGGAGCCCATTACGTTTCTGTATTCTAAATATATGCTTTGACAGCCAATTTAGGCAGTTAAGTCACTGCTGCCAGTGAACACTTCACACAATAAACACAGCACCTTAAAAAAATTCGTTTATCAAATTCAGTACATTTAAGAGTGGTTTCAATTCCCATCAAAATGCAATTTATATCATCACCTTAAAACAATCTGCTCAATTGTTAGCTGGTTCCTGAAACTGTCATCCAAGAAAAAGTCACAGACTTTCCTGTGAGGGACATTCCAGCTCTCAAAGGGAATTTTCCAAGGTTGCCTCACTACCCCCGCCACATGCTAGTTCTAATTCTGATTCTGCCACTTACTAGCTGTGATTCTCCGAGGGAATCACTTAATTTCTCTGTGCCTCAGTTTCCTCAACAGTAAAGCAGGGATGATCACAGCACTGCCTCATAGAGGGAGGTGTACATGTATCCCGATGTGTAAATATTCATTAGCACTGTGCCTGGCACATGGCGAGTGCTAGAAGGGCTTGCTTTCTTAGGGGTATCATCATCATAATTATTATTCATTGAGCATGTACTCCAAGGTGGGTGCTGGATATATAGCAAACAAGGTAAGCACAATCCTATGTCTTACAGAGAGGGAAGACATAATTTAAAATTTAAATCAATCAGGATGTAATTACAGCTAGTATGTTAGAAAGGAAACCCACAGGATACAGTGATAAGGACGGAGGTTCAGGGCTGTGAAGCAATGCCTGTTAGGGGAGGCTTTTCCAGGGCAGTATCACCTTTAAGCTGATCCTGGAAGCTGAGAGGGAGGAGACCAAGCCTCTGTTATCACCCTAGCAGAGGCAGCATCACGCTTGTTCACTGAGTAATTATGGGCCAGGTTCTATGTTGGTCTTTGCAGTTACTCTCTTCCCACCAATATCGTGAAAGTGTAAAGGATGATCTCCATTTTACAGCAGATACTATTGAGGCTTAGAGAGGTTAGGTGACGCGTATGAGTCAGGCTGACTCTGAAGCTCGCTGTGAGCTTTTCTACTGTGCTCTGCTGGCCACCTCTTCCACCAGGCTGTCATTTGGACAAGCATCAAATTAGACTTGAACCAGGATGCTCGGTCCATATTGACTGTAGGTTCTGTCAGTCTCACTATAAATTAACCCAAACTAAGAGAGTTCTACTTAGTTTGGGGAGCTAGAGTACTCTGCCTTCTGGCCCTGGGATCAGGGAGAGGAGGAACATTTGAATCCTCTCCTTCACTTGGTCAGACTGACCTGTGGACAAACTGTTAGGTTGACTGGTGCACCAACTGCAGTCTTCATTTCTGGATATATAAGCCAGTCTGGCAGGCTGACTAGATACACACCCCATCCCCACTGGCCAAAGCCAAAATAGTGAGGGGTTCCACTGAGGTGCTGTCACCTATGCTAGGTATTCTGGAAGTATTTGCCCTTCTTGGGATATTTGGTGACAGGTGCTCTAGTGTTTTGTCTGTGCTGAGAACAGGGTCCAAGGGCAGTTATCCAGTTACTTTCTCACATCCAGCCCCTGCTTTCTAGAGCTTGGAGCCCCTTTTGGGCTCTGTTGTGAGCAATGGCTGCCATCTGCTGTATCCTCTTGCTGTGCCTGTAAATTGCTCCTAAATACTTCATTTTTAGTTATTAATCAGTGTGATCAAATTCACTTTTCATTCTTCAGAGATGCTCAAAAATTCTCATTTGCTGAAAAAGTTTCCCACCTTTTCTCATTTTGTTGTAATCAATATATTGCCTTTATACTGCTTTGTTGTCATTTCACTTGGATTTGGGGAAAGAGGTAGCTAAAAAAATGTACTCCGTGCACCACCTTGAGCTGGAAGTCAGGGCCTCCAGACTCCAAATGTGGAAACCATGTTCTGCTGGCCAGAGGGCAGGCAGGTGCAGTAAAAAGATACTTCAAAGGTGACTCCTAACATTTGTGTTTTGGAAGCAGGGAGGAAGGCGGGGGTTAATTCAACCTGGGGGAATTAAGAGCCTTTCTCTGAGGAGGTGATGATTGCCCTGAGGCTTCACTGTTAGAATGTGGTTTTCCCAGGCAAGGTCCTTGTATTGGCCTGCTAGGGTACTAGGGCTGCTGTAGCAAAGCACCACAGACTAGGTGGTTTAAACAACAGAAACTCGTCTTCTCACAGCTTTAGAGGCTAGAAGCTGAAGATCAAGGTGCTCTTAGGGTTGTTTTCTGGTGAAGACTCTCTTCCTATCTTGCAAACAGCACCTTCTCACTGTGGCTTCATATGGCCTTTCCCTTGTGCACACATGAAGACAGACCGAGAGTGAGAGAGAGAGACAGAGATCTGGTGTTTCTTCCTCTTCTTATAAGGACATTAGTTCTAGAGGATGAAGGCCCCACCCTTATGACCTCATGAAACCTTATTACTTTTTTAGAAGCTCTAAACAGAGTCACATTGGTGCTCAGGGTTCCAACATATGAATTTTGGGGGGACATAATTCTACCCTTAACTCTTAGCCTTTCCATAAATGTATCTTTATAAATAAGTTCTGATCATGGCCTTATTAGGATCTTGAAATAGACCCACCAGAAACTCAGTGTGTGAAGCAATGAAACCAAGCCGTATAGCATCAGGGATATCCAAAAAGCCCTTGAAGCTGATTTTGTTAGGCTTCATTTCTCAATTTTTTATTTCTCAAATATTTTATCTAAGCTCATCTTTGTTTTTACAAGACAAGCATCTGTTATCAGCAGTAGGTTTCCATGTACTTCATGCCTTATAGAGGATAGCAGAAAACCTGTCCCCATCCAAGGTCAGCATTATGCATCAGAAGACTCAGATGTACCAGGTCTTTTGGGGAGGAGAAGAATGTGGGCTTCACCTCCATCATGCCAAAGCACAGTCCAATTTGACACAGTCAAAATAGATGTAGGTATTTTGCAATAGATTAGATATATAGATTTAGACACACAGCTCTTACATAATTTAACAAAGCTGGGAAGGTCCAACACTTTCAATTGACATTATTTATTTAAATTAAATATGTATTTCCTCGCCCATTGTAAAAAGATCTTTGGACATATTATCCCAGTGGTGGATATATCTACGTGTACAGCCAAATCACTCTTAGGCCAAAAGATTTTAGAAAAGTGCTCTGAAAACTAAATTCATTAGTCAAGATTTGTTGAAGAAGGTTGGGCAGTCTACAGCTGGGTAGGTGGACCCCTGAGGCAGAGTCCAGAACCCTCCTAGGATTCAGTACGATTTTGGTGGTTTTTGTTTGTCCCTTCATTCGTTTTCCTCTTTTTTTTCTCCTTAACCTCCTTTTACTCTCTTGAAATGCCTTACTTTTTCCTCCTACATGTCTTTCTCCCTGGTCAATAAGATGTTAAAAGCATCTCCCTCCGTCCTTCCTTCCATTTCCTATGAGCATTAAGGTTACTACAATCTATACAACACAGCTATCTCTGCTTTGAAACAAGAATATTTTTCACTGTACACAAATTTAAGATTTCATAAGTTCTGAATAAATTTATATATATGAAATAACATATAATAAAATAATGTAATATATAATTAATGACCCAGGATGAAATCTAGCTTCCAACACTTCCTTGGAAAATTTAGCCTTACGAATCATTAGTGACATTATTTCCTAATCTAAGACAATTACTTAAAAAATCTTGTTTCTAGCATTTTAGGTTTAATAAATATCTTATTGCATCATGAAGTAAGACCCCACTAGGGAAAGAAGGCAGATAAGACAGCGAAGAATAATCTCCAAAGTTCATTTATTAGTAAGGCCATGCACATTTGATGTTTGGAGGCCAAATTAATGATTCATCTTATTAATAGTTCAAATAAAAATAGCAGACACCTGCTGAAGAGTTTATATCTAATCTTAAAATGTTTCCTGCATATCAAAAATTAGCCAGGTGTGGTGGTGCACACCTGTAGTCCTAGCCACTCAGGAGGCTGAGACACGAGAATCACTTAAACCTGGGAGGCCGAGGTTGCAGTGAGCCAAGATCCTGCCACTGCACTCCAGCCTGGGTGACAGAGCGAGACACTATCTCAAAAAAAAAAAAAAAAAAAAAAAAAAAAAGTTTCCTGGGTGTCAACATGCATGCTAAATACGACAGAAACATGGCCATGTCTCTGGATAGGTTTCTGTGTCTCCCACAACCCAACCCAATCTCCAGCTTAATTTACTATGTAAAACATAGAGCTCAGAACCCAACCCCTTTCTTGCAACTTTGCTGCATGTTTGGAATCTTTTATGAGAAAATGTTGGAGAACATACTCAACTCTTCTTTCCTGCGTTTCATCTTTTTATTTCTTGTCTACTGGATAATGGTTGTGTGTATTGAATTCCAAAGAAACTGATCCTTGGACATTCCTTTAGCTTGATAACAAAGGCTAACAGAGAGAGGTGGAAGAATGAGAGAGAGAATATTGAGAGCCTGTCAGCAGCCCGTCAATAATAGGGGTGAATTCCTCAGAGGCAGAGGGGATCGATGAAGGCGGGACTGTAATAGCTAGAAAGCATCTCATTTGTCTCCCTAAAGACTTTGGCATCTGCCAAAACATCTGATTCCAAAAGCCACCCCAGAGGTCAGCCAGATTTAGAGAGAGATGGTTAGAGAGGAGTTTAGAATGTGAAGTGCATCTTGCCTGCCAAGCCCATGGTGGATAGCGGAGGGATCTGTCTTCTCTCTCCAGCTTCTAACTGGGGCTGGTGGACTATTTAAGCCTTTCCAGCTAGCAGCTTGCTGCCTGCAAGCTACGCAGCCATGGGCAGATGATCAGAACCTACGGAAGTGATTGGAGAGAGATATGTCCTGGGGAATGGGAGTAAGTGGGTGGGGGTGGGCACTGCCATACAGGGAGCCCAGAGGGACTGTCCTATTTGAAAAAACACATTCACAAACATAGAAGCCCACTCTGCTCTTTGTCTCAAGTGGACACCATTAGATATAGATATTCAATACACACAAGCCAGACAGGCTAAATCGTAGCCTCTCTTCAGTAAATGGCCTAGTTGTTTAGAGTAAAAATGGTTTAGATTAGCACCCGGGCAGTCTGACAAAGGTCCAGAGGGAGTTAGGGGACTTGCCAGCATCATTAGCATTTTTTTCTTCTTTTTCCAGCAGCACTAAAATATGTTTGCTCAAAACAGAGGGAGATGAAAAACTACTGGCAGCCAGTACTTCTTAAAAGAAAAGAAAAAGAAGCATGTTTTACTTCTCTGGGGCGAACATACCAATTAAAACGATGCTGTGTTGTGACAGATTACTGAGCAATTAATGCCTATTTGAGCATCATGCTAGATGCTTCCGCGAAAGCAACCTTACTGAGGCTGGGGCGGCACATGTTACAGCAAAACAATCCTTCCTCAAACTTCCTGCAGCACCCTTCACGCCAAGGAGCCCAGAAACCACAGAAAACATTTTTTTTTCTTTGAATCTCCAAGAGTTACACTGGAAGAATTAGCTTGGCAGAAAGATCTCAACATTAAATTCTATTGGGGATTTCATTCTTTCCTCATTTGTAAGCAAAATCTATTTTCCATGAGATATTTTTAGTGCAAGCAGCCCCTGTTGCCCTATTCTCTTTCACTATACCATTAGATGCTGAGGCCATTCCAGAAAGGACACGTGATTTCTAAGCATCTCTCTTTGGTTCTTTCCTAAGTGACTAGTCTCGCAGGAGTCAGGGAATACTAGACTCTTAACTACCAAAGACCTCAAAGTCCTTCCCAGAGCCTTGAATTCTTATTGATAGGATGTTAAAATGCTTTACAGCTGCGTTTTCTAAGAGGTCAGCTTGGCGGAGCTTGCTCAGTGACCTCAGTAATAGAGATATTTTCAGCCCTGCAAGCTGCGTATGTAAATATAAAATTGTATTAGGCTGCAGAACTGCATGTGTGGGAACAGAACAACCATACTATTGAGAGGAAATCACAGGGGAACACTGGTGTCTCTCACGCAGGGCTGGTTAATGCGTGCATACTTCTGTTAAATCATCTTGATCTAGTGAACTCTATGTTTCAGATAAGCCAATTTCATTTCTGGAACTTATGAGCTATGAAAAGTAAAACCTCAATCACTTAGTGAGATGTCCAGCAAAATTTCCTTCAGGAAGTGTTTACATTTATTTAAAAACAATCATTTTCACTCTTTATGTGATACCTCAGGAAAAATTGTCAGTGTAAAGTCAGATTTTCAGTTGCGTGATTTGAAAAAGTAATTTATTTGTGTGTCTGAGTGGGAAAGACATATTTATTCAGACCTCTGAAAGGAGAATCGAAGAGCTTCATTGTAATGAACAGGAAACATGCTCTCGATGTGAATTGAGAAATACTTTCTGAGCGCAGTGCTCTAATATTCCTGAGTGTGTTCAGTTTCCGTGGATCAAATCTTTCCCATCTCTGCATCCAAGCTATTTGGCCATGATCAGATGATCAGAGCTCAAGGAAGTGATTGGAGAGTGAGCCGGCTGCAGCTGCAGTGTAGGCTGTTTTCAGGGACAAGGAGCCACTGTTTTGCAAACATAGCATCAACATAGAAGTTATTTTGTAGGCTCCAGGATGCAGCGATGGGCTGCACTGCCAGCATTGTTCTGCTTCAAGCTTTTCGTTCTGTGGTCCAGAGGAGCTGTCCACACATTTGTAGACGACGCCAAGAGGAACCATCCCACGAAATTTTGCCTCTGGAAAGTGACGATGAAATGAATAGACCCAGAACCCTCATCATAATGGTATGGTATCGTTGGTAAAGCAGCCTCAGTGGATTGAACTGTTATTATAGAGAGGTTACAATTTAGGGGTTTTGGTGTTTAGTGTTAGATAAAGGCATGTGTGACCTAGAGTTTACTACTCTGAAGTAGTTTGGGGAAAATCTTTCAGAACTATTTCTATCATTCAAAGGGCGTATTTTCTTCTTCTTGTATCTGTCATGAAACTGTACAGCTTCTCAGTCTACTAGAAATTCTCTTCTGCCTCATGGTTTGCATGTTGTTATTAACTTTTGTGCAGAAAATAAGAGAAAAATTTGGAGTTTGGTTTAAGTGAGTGGATTTTATTTTATAACTATAATTTGAAAGAAGAGCCTGAAATGGGCATTTTTTAAAAAATCACATGTAACCATTGAAGTTGTATAGATGCTGATCGTTGGATCTTTAACTTCAGGATATTTGGGGCTTTTCTTTCTGACTCTGCAAAGGAAATGCCTTTCCAGAATGCCTAACTTAAGCACAATATTAGAATAAAGAATTAAGAATTTTGTAGAATGCATAGTGTTTTCATTAGAAAGCTTTTTCTTGCCACTTGTCAAATTACATTTTTGTCTGTGCTTTAATTGTAATAAACAATGTTTTCCTTTTTTGTGCATCTGTTTGATCAGCAAGAATAAATTTGACGATAGAGTTCTTTCTTTAAGTTTAAGAAGAGATCTGCTTAGTCACTAAAATTAGAATAGATGGTATGGTGAAGTTTCCAAAATTGAGGAGACATTGAAGTCTAGGTGGCTTCAGCATAATCGACCTTTTTCTCTTAGATTTTAATGTTGAGATGTCAAGGATGCAGTAAATAATGAATGAAAAATACCTGTTACTCTAAAAGTTCTTAAATGAAAGTCATTTGGCTTGGGCTATGCCTCTGAGTGACAGAATACTAAACTATAACATTATTTGCCTACTTCTTCAACAAATCAATATTTTATTTTCAAAAAGCAATATTGTTCTTGAACTAGGGGGCTGTGATTATTTCTAAAAGGAAACACTAAATAGGAATAGTTTCATGTTTATTATTCCCATAAGTTTTCACAAATTAAATTTTAAAGGATTTGAAATAGGTTCAAATGTCAAAGAAATCTTTGTTTTCCAAGTTTAACTCTTGTTGATAACATTAACACACTCTACAACTATGTGTAGTGCTCATGCTATACCAGTAAGTCTTATTTTTCTAATTTTGTTAGTCTATAAAATTTTGCAGCTAGAAATTTGAAAAAAAAAAAAAAAAAACCTTACACCTCAAAATAACTGAGAAATTTTAAAAAACTATTCACCTAGTCATAATATTTTTCCAAGGATCCTTTTAATTTATATAATACCTTTATTGATATTAAATAAGGTGACAAGAATATACTAATGAGGAAACTAAAGGCTCAGAAAGGTTGAATATCTTAACATCACACAGCTGCTAAATGCCAGCTCCCCGAATCACACTTAGAGCAATGATTCCAGAAGCCAGTGTATTTTCCAGTCTGTTCACACTTCTAAGGAAATAATGATAAAACCAATAAACTGAATTTATGTAAGAAGTCTGATGGAAATCTTGGACTACTCTGAGTAAAATGTGCTCATACAAAGTCATTGTGCATCTTGAAAATTTCTTCTGGGCCACTCCAAAATTCACACAGTCACTAATCATTTATTGCCAGCCCACTATGGTCCAAGCACTGGTTCAGGCACTTGGAATCCACCAATGAACAAACTCATCAAAAGTCCCTACTCTAAGTTGCAAAGTTTGAAGGTGATAGAACATTTCACCAGTCTTGTTGTTATGGAAATGCTATACTACAATTGTGACACTTAGTCTACAAACTTTAGCCAATGAAAATATTTTCTGTTTTCCAAGATGGTGGTTTGAAAATTTTAGTATATTTCAGAATCACCTAGGAGTTTTCATTCAGGCAAATCCTTGAGCTCTTGACCCCAAAGACTCTGTATGAGGAGGTGTGGAGTGGAGCTCAGGAATCTGCTCTTGTAGCAGGCACTCCCAGTTGATTCTGATGAAGGAGTACTTTGGATGACACTTTGAGAAACATGGCTCTGGAAGATGGTAATCTAAACTGTCCACCCCTTCTCCTTCTCCAGTGTGATGTTCTTATATTGGCTAATCATCTTCTCACTCTGGCTCTAAACTTATGAACAAACTTTGATTTTTCTTTTTTATGCACTTTCCCACTGCCCATTAGTCACCAAGTTTTGTATATTGATTTTTTTTTTTTTTTTTGTAAGATCACAGACTCTGGAGCCAGAGCACCTAGGTTGGAATCCTGACTTCATCACTTATCAGCTGTGTGACCTTTGGCATGCTGTTTAACATCTCTGTGTCTCTTTTCCTCTGCTGTAAAATGAGGATAGAAATTTTATCAAATTAGAGCAGTTGTATGGGTTTAATAAAGTAAGTGTTAAGTGCTTAGAACAGTGCCCGGATGTAACGGTAAGACGTTCAATAGGGATGTGATCAGGGACATCCTAACTGAAAAGTGACATTTGAGGAAAGACCCTAAGGAGGCAAAGGAATGACCCATGCCACTTTCAGCAGGGAAATGCCTTATGCAGAAGGACCCACCAAGGCGAAAGGCCCTAATGTGAGAAGAAGCCTGGGGTGTTAGAAGAACAGCAAGGAGGCCAGTGTGTCCAGATGAGCCAAGGAGAGGGTCGTAGAAGGCAAAGTCAGGGAGGCAATGGGGTCAGATCATGTCAGGCACACAGCTGTCAGGAAGACCTAGGCTTTTTCCAAGTGAGAAAGGAAGCCACTGGAAGAAGCAGGCCCAGAGGTTAAGAGCCTGGGCCATGGAGCCAGAATGTCAGGGTTTGAGTTGTATCTCTGCCACTCACTAGCTGTGTGATCTTGATGAATGACTTGTCCTCCTTGTGTCTTTGTGTCTTCATTGATAAAATGTAAAAAGTAACAGTACCTACCGGTGTATGGTTATTGTGAGAATTCAGTATGTTAATAGGTGCAAATTGCTTAAAACAGTGACTGGTGAATAGTGACTGTTATATTAACTATAACCCCACTAACTGGGAGGTCCTGAAGGAGGGAAGTAACAGGATCTCTGGCCATAGAGGGTCAAGGGTCAAAGCAGGGAGACCATTAATTAGGAAGTGGTTGCAATGATCCCAAAGACCTGGATGGTAGTTGTTGAGGCTGTGAAAAGTAGTCAGATTCTGGATAGATTTCAAAAGTAGAACCAATAGAGTTTGCCTATGGATCGAATATAAAGTGTGGGAAAGGAAAAGGTGTCAGAGTTGACTGTGCTTGTTATGGCCTCAATGTCCAGAAGAACCAAGTTGCCATTCAGATAAAGAAGAACACAGGAGTGGAAGGTTTGGAGAGAGAATCTAAGCTCACCCTAAGGATGCTGAGTTTGAAATCCCTGTTAGGTCTATACATAGAGATGTCAAGTAGGAAGTTGCATATATGTCTGGAGTTTCAAGGAACTATATAAAGAGGAGTAAAGCCTAGCCCAATGTAAACACCAATATACGATTGATAAATGATCTTTCTCTCTTCTAATCTCCTATAATATTTATAGTGTATAAATCCATTTGAAAGTTAATCATGCATTGCCTTGTAACACATCTCAGCCTATTTAATTGAATGTATAATTGTTTATTTACTTGCTGATCACATATTTTTCTTATCTCACTGGTAGACAGGAAATTCCATCTACCAGAGCAATCGCTCCCTAATTAATGGTCTCCTTACTTTGACCTTGACCCTCAAAGGCAAAAAGTAAGCCTACTTTTATTTTTTTTTTTTACGAGATGGAGTCTTGCTCTGTTGCCCAGGCTGGAGTGTGTTGGTGCAATCTCAGCTCACTGCAACCTCTGCTTCCCAGGTTCAAGCGATTCTTCTGCCTCAGCCTCCCAAGTAGCTGGGATTACAGGCACATGCCACCACACCTGCTAATTTTTTGTAGTTTTAATAGAGACGAGGTATCACCATGTGGGCCAGGCTGGTCTCGAACTCCTGACCTCGTGATCCACTCGCTTCAGCCTCCCAAAGTGCTGGTATTACAGGCATGAGCCACCACACCTAGCCTCTAAGCTTCCTTCTTGCTCCATTAGTACCCAGCCCAAAGCCTTTTACATAGTTGAAGCTAAATAAGTATTTGTTGATTATTTGATATTTTTAAGCAGTTGGCACTAATATGCAAAGTTGAGTTGATAAAGATGCCCACTTAACTCTTAATTGAAATGTCCAAGAGTAAGTTAAGGATGAAGAAAGTTGCCAGGATAAATACAAGGCTTTGTATATTGATACCCTTCAAAAGGCTTTGGCATTCAACACTTCATAATGGAAGTTGTATCAGAGTCTCATTCCTGTGGTCTAGGTTCCGAATCTTGTGCAGAGATAAGATTTGGGCTGGCATAATTGTAGTCTAGCTATATAGTCCAAAGTGGAGAGAAATTGCTAAACATCAAAGTTAACTAATGTAGATTCTTATTTAAAAGAAACACATGAACCTTGACATCTGAGACCATTACAATGGCCTATTATGATGCAGTCAAGTTTAACGGGGAAAAAATGAAGAAATTCCTTTAAAGCTTCAATTTTATCTCTCACTCAAAAAAATTTTTTTAGTGGGAGAATTAACAGAAACTTTCACATTTTTTTTTACTTCCTTTATAGCATATTTTCTTAAAGTTCTCAGACACTAATTCAATTTATGTAGATTTACTATTTTCTGGTTAATGTCTATTATTTCTTATGTCATTTACTCATCACCAACCCCAGAAGTTAGCTTCATTTTAAGTCTTTTTCTTCCCCATTCCCCCAAAGAGAATGTTTTTCTGTTCACACTTTAGAGTTTAGAGGTGGCACAAGAGGAGAAAGAAAAGCAAGTGTTGGTCAGGCTACTAGTCTCACTTTGGTTATATGACCAATACCCACACACCAGATTCACAGGTCTCAACTCAAAAGTGAAAAAAATCTTTAAAATCCATGAACATTCTGGGGTTTCTCTGAAATAGCAGAAACCATAAAATTTAAATTTAGGACTGCCAAAGATCTAGCATATACAGCAAGCCAAATATGGCTTTGTCTTGAATTTTGGTCTAAGGCAGGAAATTAACAATAGCCTAAATTTGCAGTGAGTTGGGAAGGTGAAATCTCTTCTGTGAGTCAAGGATGTGTGCACTTATATGGCAAACATTTCTGAGTAAGGGAATTGCAGTTACTGCTCCAAGACCTCCCTGACAAATCCTCTGCTGGTGCTCCAGAATTTGATCGGTCCAGCACTCTGATTAACTATACAGTTTGTGGGTCAAAATCTGCCTGCAGCCATACAGTGCTTGAGCTAAGAATGATTTTCACAATTTTAAATTGTTACAAAACAAAACCAAAAACAAAAGAAGGAGGAAGGACGTGGCATAGGGCAAAAGATACAGAGACCACATATGGCCCACCAAGCCTAAAGTATTCTGACCATTTACAGAAAATGCTTACTGACCCCTGTCTGGTGAATGACGTGGCCTCAACCACAAAGGAACCTTTTTTTTTTTTTTAATTAACTTTGACCTCTACAGTGTATTTTCTGTTATCCCCGACAAGATACAAGGGAACTTGGTTTTTTTCCCTGGGTACCTGTTGTTCACCTGAGGGTCTGAGAACTACTATGATTGAGTAATAAACTGTAGATTTCAAGTCAGATTCTCAAGTCTGTCACTTAATATTAATAAAAGCCCAGATGACCTAGACATGCTGACTCATTTCTCCTAGTTGGCTAAATGGGGACTATTATCTGTCCTGTCTGTTGGAAGCACCAGAATATTGACTTTTTTTATTGTTATTATTTACTTTAAGTTCTGGGATGCATGTGCAGAACGTGCAGGTTTGTTACATAGGTATACATGTGCCATGGTGGTTTGCTGCACCTGTCAACCCATCATCTAGGTTTTAAGCCCTGCATGCATTAAGTATTTGTCCTAATGCTCTCCCTCCCCTTTCCCCTCACCCCTCAACAGGCCCTCGTGTGTGATGTTCCCCTCCCTATGTCCATGGGTTCTCATTGTTCAACTCCCACTTATGAGTGAGAACATGCGGTGTTTGGTTTTCTGTTCCTGTGACTTTTGTAGAATCACACTGTAAACTAATTCACATTATAAAGCGACGGAGTCTTGCAGTTCAGCAGGCTCACATGGCTTATAAGAAATCCACAGTGTGCTGGTCAGAATTCATTGTATCCACTGGGTAACTCACTCAGCAATATAGGGAGGTGATTTATACTAGGATTTCACTGTATTTGTTCCACACCCAAAAAAAGGTGGTACAGTGAACAAGAGAGGCCAGTGAGGGTGTTATCAAGCTTCTACTTGATTTGCTTTTTGACCTTCAACAAATCTCCACATTTGGGTCCCCCACTTACAGGAGACAATAATTCTTCTTTCCTGCTCAAGTACTTTGAGAACCTCATATAAGGAAGCAAGTTAAATGAAGGAAATGAATTATTTATGAAAACAGTATTTCCATATCTTTGGAAAACACATTTGTTTAATTTGTGTCCTATGAATACAATCAGGACCAGAGAGGGACATACTGTGGAAACTATGGAAGCTACTCCAAACGAAATAAACGGACTCTCCTCTTACCCTATAGTAAATATCCTAACCTAATAAAGTTTTATTATCAAAGAATGTTCACATGTTTTGCCCAGTTTCATCTTTTTCAGTATGTGTATGAAGAAGAAACAATTTCCAGAATCTCTAAATCCCGAGCTAATGTTTCTATTTCATTTCAGTGAGGTTGAATCTTGAATATACTAATATTATCAGATTCCCCTGGGAAAGAAAGCCTGTGTCATGGAGTATGAGTTTAAACAGTCTGCCATAGATGGGTATAACATGGAGCTTTAAAGCACATAGAATCTTTGGTAGTTATTTTCCCTTGTAAACTAATTTTGAGTTGAATCCCAAAGCCACAGAAAATGGACAAATGAATTGAATGGCTTCTCTCTGGGTATAAGAATTAATTGAATGTAATGAGAGCCTTAGTAATTAGCAACACAAATCTTCGAGGCAAAGGCTTACTAAACTCAGATTACATCCTGTATCATCTTGTTCAGATAATCTTGCATCTTTTTAATTCTCCAAATTGTACCAAATTTAGAAATGATTAGAAGCAAAGAAAAAATACACAACGTCTAAAAAGAAAAATCAAAACAGCTTAAAATCTAAAACCAACACAGTGATAAAGAAAAGCAGAAAACCGGGTATGGGTGTGATGATTGGGGGAGGTGATATACAGAAACTTATATCAAAAACAAAGCAAATTCAACTATATGTAGATAGAGCTATAGATAAATACATATCATACACATACGTATATATATGAATATGTGTGTATATATTATATATAAAATATATATGTGTGTATATATTATATATAAGATATATATTATATATAAAATATATATATGTGTGTATATATTATATATAAGATATATATTATATATAAAATATATTTATTATATATATAATATATATGATATATAGAGAGAGAACATTATACCTTTAGTGGATGTAAGTGTTTTGGGGGAAATCATACTGTGAACATGAAAAACATCATATTACCAAGTAAAAACATGTAGTTTTATGGCTAGAAAAAGTATAGACTCCAACAAATTACTGCTAATAAAATGTCTGTTAATTTTTAAAACATAATCAAATATAGTTTGAAGTCAGGTAGCGTGATGCCTCCAGCTTAGAACCAACCCAAATGTCCAACAACGATAGACTGGATTAAGAAAATGTGGCACATATACACCATGGAATACTATGCAGCCATAAAGAATGATGAGTTCATGCCCTTTGTAGGGACATGGATGAAACTGGAAACCATCATTCTCAGTAAACTATCGCAAGGACAAAAAACCAAACACCACATGTTCTCTCTCATAGGTGGGAATTGAACAATGAGAACACATGGACACAGGAAGGGGAACATCACACTCTGGGGACTGTACTGGGGTGGGGGGAGGGGGAGGGACAGCATTAGGAGATATACCTAATGTTAAATGACAAGTTAATGAGTGCAGCACACCAACATGGCACATGGATACTTATGTAACAAACCTGCACATTGTGCACATGTACCCTAAAACTTAAAGTATTATAATAATAATAATAAAAAGAAATTTAAGGGAAAGAACCACCAAAAACAAAAAAAACACATAATCAAATATAGAAAAAAATTGGTATGCTTGTTTTGGGTTTTGTTTCTTTGCCTTCTAGAAGAGTGGTTTTTAGGATTTTCTGTAAACACCAGGCTTCAATATAAAAAAACTTCGTGAAAACTGAGTAATACAGTTGAGGATATAATGTGTCTTTTGGCAAACCAGATATAAATACAGTATTTTTGTCAGCCTTCAATAAGTTTCTTGTGGATAGCTGTTTTATTCTCAGATTTTATTTTCATGGAGCTGATTTACTCTCATAGAGGCTAAAGCTTAGGGTTTTTGAAATTCATTTTTCCAAATCTATTTCATTCTGCTGGAACGCATTTTAGTTTTTAAGACCATGTCCAGTACATTCAATTTGCAGGCAGTGAGTTTGTCATGGTTAGATTGTCTAAACATCAGAAATTCGGTAAACAACTGAGACAACTGCACCTTGCAATTGGTAGGCACAGATAACAATAGACTGCCGCTGCCCTGCATTTACAGTTTGGTGGCAGAGACAGAGCTCAAACAAATGGAAAATTGTAATCATGATAAGTACTTCCCTGAGAGTTGCATTCTACCTTACCGTAAAACTGCATCCTTTGAACGTCGCACCTCCTCAAAGCAGTCAGGGAAGGCCTCCCCTAAGGCAGTGGCAATGCAGCTGAGACCTGGAGAATAAATAAATGCTAAGAAGAAAGAGAAAAACACTCGGTACCCAGAAACCACATGAGAAAATGCCACGTGCCAGCCCTGATTTACATTGCACTGCCGTGAGTGAGGAACCAGGGTGTGTGGGTCTGAGTCACTTGCCAAAGCACTTGCTGGCAGTGTGATCTCTGGGTCAGCTATTTAAATTCTGTATACCTTGGCTTCCCTGTCTGTAAAATGAGAGTCGTGAGGATACCTATCTGCCTTAGTTTCCTATTTCTGCTATAATAAATGACCACCAACTTAGTTTTAAACAACACACATATTATCTTACAGTTAAAACACATGTATTACATTTCTGGAGCTCAGAAATCTGAAGCGGATCTCACTGGGCTGAAATTGGCAGAGCTGCATTCCTTTCTGGGGGCGCTAGGGGAGAATCTGTTTCCTTGCCTTTTCCAAGTTCTAGAGGCTGCCCCACATTCCTTGGTTTGTGGTCCTGGTTCATCTTCAAAGCCAGGAGCATAGTGTCTTCCAGCGACTCTCTGACTCTGACCTCTGACTCTCCCACCTTCCTCTTTCACTCCCAAGGACCCCTGTGATTACACTGGCCCCACCTGGCTGATCCACGCTCCTCTCCCATCTCTAGGTTAGCTGATTCCCATCTACAGCCTGGATTACCCTCTGCTGTGTAAATGGCATAGGCACAGGTTCTGGGGATTAGGACATGTACATTGTTAAAGGGCTGTTGTTCTGCCTACCATACTATCAGAGTTGTTTTAAGGATTCATTAAGTGAATTCAAGTAAAGGGCCTGTAAGAGTGCCTGGCACTTGGTAAGAACTCACTAAATTTTAGCTATTATTATTGTGTATGTTGTCTTATTGAAACAAAGAAAAATTTACAAACTTAATTTACTTTAAAGAATGGTTATAGAAAAAAGAATCTAACTGTTAAGCAGAAACTTAATTTGTGCTTCATAAAATGTGTGGAAATGGAAATTCAATGTTAGCTTATTTATGAGAGCACTGAAATACTTATTGAATAGATTATTCACACAAATAGATTATTCAAAGAACATAAGTTTGAGTTCTCTTCTGTGTTATCCACTAATTGCCAGTTTTCTGAAATTTAACTTTCAGTTTCTTCTCGTTTTCCTTTCATCATTTATTAAAGGAATGTTGCATCCTTTAATACAACTGAAATTAACCATTTAATTTCAACTTTGTCATTCTCAAATTATGCCAAATTTAAAAATTATAAGGAACAAAATCTTGAATGTTTAGAATTTAAAACCACCACAATCATAAAGAAAAGTCAAAAATCAGGTGAGAGAGAATGCATTTTAAGTTCAGTAGGTACAGCTGAACTTACTAATTTAGAGATGGAGAATAGATTGTATCTCATTTGTAATTTTAAAGTTATCTCCATGTTTTTAATTGTGAGTAGATTTTTTTATTACAGATTTGTAATCATTAAGAAACTTAAGAATGCAAAATTATAGAATCTTGATTCTTCTACCAATAGGTACTCAATCAAAGGTTTGATGAATGAATGAATGCAAGCCATATCTTATGGGTCATAAAGGTAGAAAGTAGGAATCTGTTAGGTGGAAAAGAATATGAATTCATTTGGTAGGTTATCTGCATCCTTAATATTGGTCACTGGGTAATCAAGGACCTTCTTTGCTTTCATACACTTTATGAGAACTAACTGAGTAACCCACAGATTATCTTAAAATTCTGCTTTATGAATAATTGGAGGAAGTAAACATGGAAATAATGTCCAAAAATAATAGTTCTTTGCTGAGCACTTCCAATTCTGATGGTCACTTTGCTACAAACTTTGCACAGTATTCTTTTTTTGTTGCCACAGTCCCTCTGAAGGATATTGTGATTTTTATTCCAATATAGTTAAGGAAGAAATTAAAGCACCCGGAGTAGCTCTGACCAATTGAAATATAATGTAAGCCACATATGTAATTTTAAATTTTCTAGGGGCCATATTTGAAAAAGAAAAAAGCATATTAAATTAATTTTAATAATATATTTTCTTTAAACCTATATATCCAAACTATTATTATGTTGGCATATAATCAATATAAAAATTATTACAATACTTGATAGTCTTTTTTCACGCCAAATCTTCAAAATGTAGTGTACATTTATACATATAACACATTTCAATTTGGATGCTAAATCTTTAATCACAAGTATTTTTTCAGTATTTAGATTTCATAAAATTTATAGTTGAAAGAGTAAATTCATATTCCAAAGTTTCTCCAAAACTAGTTAAATGTTTTCCAGTTACTAGATAAAATAATCGATTCTTAAATTAAATCAAAATTAAATAAAATTAAGTAAAATTAAAGATTTAGTTCCTTTGTCACACTAACCATATTTCAAGGACTTCATAGCCACTTATGGCTAGTGGTGGCTGCATTGAACTATGCAGGTGTAGCTATTACTGCATTTGTCCAAAGTCACCCATCCAGTGTGGCCCTAGGCAAACGTGTACCTGCCACCTTCCCTGCAAGCCCAGCCACACCCACCTCTTTCACTTCATGCCCTGCTACAGTGCAACCGCGCCCATCCCTCCCATTCCACCCCCCTCCTCTCCCCTCTTCACCTGGAATCTGGCCATGCCCACTTCTTTCACTCCACCCACCTCCCCACCCCTCTTGTAACCTGACCACGCCCCCTTCCCACTGCACCTTCCTGCCCTCCGTGTCTCTGTTGACTCAGGTCTGGGATCTCTTGCAGTGGCATTTTTCTGTTCAATATCCAATAATACAGTGGCATTATTCTGCTCAAATGGTACTTCTCTTTAAAAGTCAGGGTTTTTAATATAGATTATATGGAATAATAACATGTTAGAAATTTGATATTATAGAATCCAGCTGCCTCATTGGAAGATGAAATCCAGGCCCAAACAGGTAAGTTGACTTATCTGTGGCTTCTACAAAGTTGCTGGCAGAACAAGGGTATATGTTCAGGTCTCAAAATGATGAGACCCACATTCTTTTTAACTACATGATATTTCCTCCTCTTAATCCAGAAATAATGAGCTATAGTTCCAAAGTATGTGCAGAATTTTAAGTGAAACTACATAGATGCTAGCTACAAAATATAAAGTAATGTCAATAGCATAGCAAATCCTATCCAGTTTCTGGTTATCTTAGAGAAATAAATCCATTTGGAGATGAAAGCCAATTCTGTCATAGGGATTCTTGCTCCAAACTAGTTTTTTGACTTTTCTTTAAGGATTAAATACAGAGATAATGAGTTCAAGTTAATCTGTAAAGCTATGAGCAGAACAGATGCTGTGGAGATACAGATGCAACTGTGGGGGCTCATGGGTCCCACGGCAGAGACAACAAAGAGAAAAAAAGGGAAAATCACTTTGTTGTAATCTCTTCAGACTGAAGGGTTTATAGAATTCTATTTTGGGAACAGACGTCTATCTCTGTCATCTTGCAGGACTCTGAATCCGGAAATGCCGTGCTAGAACAGAAACAGAATCATATAATGACAAAATCTGGGTATTGATATCAGGCTTGTTGTGCCATTTGAGAACTGTAGGACTTTGGGATAATTCCCTGAGTTCCCTGAGCCTCAGTGTCCTTATTTGCAGCATGGTAGGGATTCCTCACAAAGCTGTTGATGATCTAAATGAAAACTGAGTAAAAACACTGATCACAGTGCCTGGATCACTGAGGGACTGCACCTCTTTTCAATCTGTAAAATGAGGAAAATACCTGCTGCCCACCTGCATCATAGAAATTTAAGTAATTACTTCTACAAGTAGAAACATACTGTTTATTAGATTGGATTAATTCTGGGGAGACATGTTGATACACATGACTACCCTTCAGTTCTCCACTAATAAGGAAACTAGAATATTAAATAGAACACTCATCAGGTGAACAGAGTTACTCAAAAAGATGACTCGGTGAAAAAGCCAGTGAACCCAATGATATTCCCCAAATGAAAGCCACTGGGGGAAATGAGTGAGCCAAAAGATAGAGAAAGGGATCAAGGACAAGGAGAGATGTAGACAAGGAAGAGGCTCCTCTAGCAGGGGAAGAAATGAAGTGTGAAACTAAAGTGGCCTGTGGTTGTTAAAGGGGACTGTTTAAAGGTTTGCTTTATAACTGTCCTGCTTTTCTATCACTCTAAAACAACGTGACACTTCAGTCTGTGTCATTCCTCCACTCTGGTTTTTTATTTCTTTAAAGATGTTGGTTCTTTCATAGTGGCCATCATATTTTGTCTCATTTTTGCCCATGCTGTTGAAAAGAATGCTGATGGGTTTCAAGTTAAAGATTACACGCATCTATTTCTTTCTTTTAGCTCTGAAAATTGAGTGAAGCACAGCAAATCTGTGATTAATAGAACCGGGGTAGTATCACATCTTCAGGGGCTGGCATGATGGGCATCGGAGGCTTTTGTTTTGACCTCCAGGCAAATGAACCAGTGAACAGCCCTGGAGGACTCATTTGCAAAGAAGTGGGGAATAAAAAGTCTCATCACAAATATGTCTTCTTTTTGCACAACTATAACAAAAAGAAATGATGAACCATATATGTGTTCATCACAAAACAGTAAGGAACTTTGGAATCACCCAAGTTCACCTACAGAAGCTTTTCAGATCTGTTCTTAGGTGTTTGCTACAGATGTGGTTAAGGTCATTAAAGATCACCAAGACGTCAGATGACTTTCTAAAAGGTGGAGATTGAAAGGAGAAATGTTAGGATTGTGAAGTGATATCATCACTGAGTGAATTAAAAAGTAACAAAAGAAATCTGGTACCCCCATTTGAGAGGACTGCTGCTGCTTCACACAAGTGCACATTTTTAACACTTCCTTGGCAAAAGCCAGGAGTTTAATTTCAAACTGAGACCGCCAAAAAGTAGAAAAAAAGTCACAGCTGAACAGCTTTGCCCTGGGGTTCCACAGAAGACACTGCACCTCTCTGCAGCCCTCCTTATTTCCTGGATTTGGCAAGCCCTACACTGAGTTCACCTTCCCAATCTTCTGCCTCTGTTTGGTTGAAGTGTAGGGGGTAGTTCTAAGTGTGTGTCTGTCTGTGGCTCTGTTAGTTTTACAGTCAGTTAAAGAGATGTTCACACCTTGTGTTGCCTTTAAACATTCAGCCCTATTCCTATCCATATATGCACTATAAATGTTTGCATGTGCACATACCATGTAGCTATGTAGCTGGATAAAGACTTGTTTATGATATTACATCCATTATCCTGGTAACCAGATTTTTAAATGGACCCTGTATGTATGGAAAAATAATCTACTATCTTAGTCAGTTAGGACTGAATCTGTCATTTTAGAATCTTGGGAAGGTAAAAGCAGTAAGGATTTGAAATTATTGATATAGAATTCATAAATTTTAGCAGCTGTCTCATTTGATCGCTCACCTTCTAGCAGTAAATATCAAATTATCACCATTTTACAGAGAATTCCAAATCCCAAATACTCAATACCAAGTGGACTAAAAGCAGCTATGTGCCAAAGGGCAGGCATTGAAGTGGGAAATTAGGGAGAGGGGCTGGGGAGGTTGCAGGAGATGAGAACTGTTGTGTGGGGTTGAGCTTCCTCAGGCCCCGCACCTGCCCTGCCTGGGATTGTCTTTTTCCTTGATTCATATTCCCTGTGGTTTTATGAATCAAAAGTTTAAACTATTCTTAGTTCCTGGAGGTCATTTTCTGGTGCTCTTTTTAAAATACCACATGGGAATTATTTCGGTTAGCAAAAATACTGAACATACCATTTTCTCTTAGCTCTCTCCTTGCCATGTTTGTTTCACACATACTTGATTTCCCAGCAAGTGCTCCCTTTTACGATCATAATCATGGCTGAAATTTAGCATTGTTTTGTTCTCCAAATGGTTATCTTACTCTATATTCAAAAGTTTAGATTTAGAGGACTCAGTTCAAAATCCAACTTGTGATTTCCATTTAGATGTTTTCCCAAAATACATAATGAATAGGTATCGGAAAACTGCAGTTGCAGAAGTATAAAAAATCAAGACAGAACAAAGCCTCTCCATTTTTTCTTTTTATATATTTTTAAATTGTAAAAGAAGTATATACTATGAGAAAAATATAAATACTGCATACCAGTATAAAATAAAAAGTGAGAACATTTGAGGTCATTTTTTTAAAACTTCCCTATATTCCCACACTCCTCTCAGATCCCTACAGAAAACCATTATTAACAACTACATATATGTGTTTTTTTTACAATATGGATTTCCATGACACTTAACATCTGACTCATTAAGAGAAGGTCTTTCTAATTAGAAAATTAAACATGATCATGGTAGTACACACAACACAGAGCCAGTTTGAGGCTTAATTTCCTGGTGCGATTTGGTAAGGAGGCCTATTGTACTCACTATTATAAATACTTCAGGTCAGAGTCACCAAGTAAAGTGGCAACTTCAGAAACCTGATTATAAAATCATACTTTGGGGTTGACCTACTCAATGCCAAGCCATTGGGCAAAAACTTGAAATTTTACTTATTATGGAGATCATTAAGACATCTGAGGGCAAACTTTTTAACACCAGATAAGACTAGAGGATAGGCCGGCCGGGTGCGGTGGCTCACACCTGTAATCCCAGCACTTTGGGAAGCTGAGGTGGGCAGATCATGAGGTCAGGAGATAGAGACCATCCTGGCTAACAGGGTGAAACCCCGTCTCTACTGAAAATACAGAAAAATTAGCCAGGCGTGGTGGCAGGTGCCTGTAGTCCCAGCTACTCAGGAGGCTGAGGCAGGAGAATGGCGAGAACCTGGGAGGTGGAGCTTGCGGTGAGCCGAGATCTCGCCACTGCACTCCAGCCTGGGTGACAGAGCGAGACTCCGTCTCAAAAAAAAAAAGACTAGAAGATAGGGCGAACTTTATCCATTTGGTCCTGATATTCCATGAACAATGGACAGTGTCGTTTCATGTACTCTTGTTTTAGCAGCTACAATATTTTAAACTGAAGGGGTTTGCAAACGTGTGTGTAATTCCCGCCTCCTTCATCCCTGATACCATGAAATGTGAGCCTCTACTTTTTGTTTTTTCATCTGAGTACCTGCTTCTAGATGAGCTATTTAACTTTATTACCATGAGCTCGCTGGTATGAAAGGTTTATTCATATTTGTTCACAGCCTCAATAAAATATAATTGGCCATAAAGCCAACAAGTGTTGAGGTCTAGGTCCAAAGAAACTTAATATGTAGCCCTTTATACTCTTTGTCACACTTAGTATTTTTCAGCATCTTAAAATGAGAGTTATTCCCCTCTTTCTCAGGGATGCTGTGTGATAACAACTCAGATTTAAAGGCTGTGTGATCAGTTTTATGATTCGCATATTGGCGGTAGTAGTCTCACTGACTTCCAGAAGGAGGAAATAAATAAAGAAAGACTTGAGATTTCTAGAAAATAGTGATAAAGCAAACATCTCCCTTTTGTTGACCTGAAAATTATATTCTGGAATTTATGCATGCATAAAATAAGAAAGTCAGTCTTACATAAATCTAAACAGGCCAGGAAGCATTTTTGATGGTTATTTTGTATATTCAAAACAGCCTGTGTTGTATCATGCTAATGCAAAGAGGCCATTATTTTCAAATAAGGTTATCTCTCTATAGGGAGAATAAGGCGACAATCAAGGGCCACAGTGGGGGAAGGGCACCATCCAACTGTGCTTTCCTAGTTGCTGATATAATTTTTAAGTATCAAGAATATGCAGGCCCTTCAGAAAAGTCTTTCAAATCAAATTGGAGGGAACGAGAGGGCTAAGAGTGGATGGTGTATAGGCTGCACACTCTGTAATGTTTGCCAAATATCTGAAGGCGTCAGAGAGTCTGTTGTGCCCACTTGCATGTTTATAAGAGAATGTTAATCAATTAGTTCAATTCTGCTATAGATAGTAAGTAATTACATTCACTGGAAGCCACAGCAATGTGATTAATAATACATTCCAATTTCCCAAAGTAGCATTTCTCCCAGCACTTAAACGTGGCTCTTTGAAAAGTACATTTTTGTATATAAGAGACATGGTTGAATTGAAATTTATTTCCCCAAAAATAATACTGTGAGAAGAAAAATAGAGTTTTATTTAATGCCTTCCAACTCTTCCTACATAAATGGGTAAACTTTAAGTTACTTTTTTTTTTAACAATTTTCAAATAAATTCTCAAGAAAGAGTATTTTAGGCTTAACCAGTATTTTATGCTATATGGAAGTTTTAGGGAAGCCAGTTAATTTCTTAATAATTATGGAGGCCGGGAGCAGTGGCTCATGCTTGTAATCCCAGCACTTTGGGAGGCCCCGGCGGGCGGATCACGAGGTCAGGAGATCGAGACCACGGTGAAACCCCGTCTCTACTAACAAATACAAAAAAATTAGCCGGGCGTAGTGGCGGGCGCCTGTAGTCCCAGCTACTCGGAGAGGCTGAGGCAGGAGAATGGCGTGAACCCGGGAGGCGGAGCTTGCAGTGAGCCGAGATTGCGCCACTGCACTCCAGCCTGGGCGACAGAGCGAGACTCCGTCTCAAAAAATAACAAATAAAAAGATAATAATTATGGAGCACCTGCTATATTCAAGTTCTGACACTAAGCTCTCTAAACGATAGAAAGGTAATTAAGCTACTATCTATGTATTTAAGAAGATATCACAACAATAAGGCATTTGGCCTGTATTAAGTGAATACAATCTAAAGGGAAATAAGATAATTTCCACAAGAAAAGCACAAAGGAAAGTGCCATGAGGTTTCAATAGAGGGATAAAGAAGACAAGAATCCACCCAAGAAGGATTGTATCATAGACTATATACAGAATCATACTCAAAGATAAAGGCAGAAAAGTTAACTGCAGACCGTCTTGTGTAGGAACATTGACCTTGAAAGGGTGCCCAAGAATGCCTACTGTTGGGCATTCAATCAGAAAACAGGTACTTTTCCTACCTGCCAGGCTCTGCTCCCTCTCTGACACAACATGAAATCTGGGCACTTTTAGGATTATCACCAAACCTCCTTGAACTTTGCACACACTATGAAGTTAAAGCATTTCCCATAGAATAAGCTATTTGTTCAATACACCAAAAAGGCTGAATGACTATGTTTTTGGAAAAATGTGCCTCATGAGATACAGAATGCAATTATTTTCTAAAATCAACCCTATTCATTGCTGATATTTTTGCAAACAATGGAAAAGTTGATTAGTGAGAGTCTTGACTTCTACCAAAAGAATTTCTTTTTTATTTGATATAGTGGTATTGACATAAACCATCAAAGAGAAGTATGTTTGCTGTGGACTTCCACACTAGAAATAACTTGGTGGTTTAGTGGGCAACACATTGTCCTATGTCTCTACCCATAGCCATGGTGAATCATTCTCTCAAAAGAATGTCTTGTATCCTTGAAGTATGGGTTCTTATAACTGAACTGTTCTCCCCTTTTGAGGTTCAGTGGCCAAAGGGAGAAGAGAAAGAAAAAGAAGGAAAGGAGATCTGCATTTTTGAGGGCATGTTACCAAAAGGTGAAATTTAACATTAATTTGATAATATTCAACACCAGTCATCACCTTTTCTTAGAAATATTCAAAGGCCAGGCCAGGCATGGTGCCTTACACCTGTAGTCTCAGCATTTTGGAAGGCCGAGGTGGGCAGATGGGTTGAGCCCAGGAGTTCGAGGCTGCAGTGAGCTATAATGATGCCACTGAACTCCAGACAGGGTGATGGGGTGAGACCGTGTCTCTATTAAAAAAAAAAAAAAAAAAGAAAGAAAAGAAAACAAAAAAGAAGAAAGAAAGAACACATACTTAAGGGCCAGGACTTAAACCTATAGAAAAATCATTATTTTATTCCTGGCCCCATGGTTCCTGTGCCTATTTAAGCCCTCAATAAGGAATTACTGATGAGTCAGATGGCATCTCTTTCAAAGAGATTTGTTATTTTAAGATCAAGCTACATTAAAGAATCATTTGCATTTAGAAAATGAACAACATATTAAATTTTAACCAGTCATCAAGTATTCTTTATTATTACAGCAGCTTATTATTTATAGTTGTTCTAATTCACTTTAAATTCTATGACATATTTTTATTACATCCACTTAAATACAGTCATCTAAATTTCACCAAGGAAAACACATAAGACGTCTCACCTGTGCTAACACCTTCTGCATCCTGTATTTTAGTTCTCCTTTCAAATATAAAGTTTTAAATAGGTATTTTGAAAATATAACATGTAAGAAATGACTCTTTTGTAAAAAAAAAAAAAAAAAAAAAAGGATCTTAGACCAAATTGTGAAAACATGTGACTGTAGTTTAGCTTTCTTGTTCCAATAGTCAGTTGGACTGTACATCAAATTCTTCCCGTTGCAAGAAGAAAAAGTAATGTAAAACGTAGATAATGAAGAAATAGATGAAGAACATCAATGAGAATCTGACATTGCATCCACCTTTTCTTAAATTGTGAAAGACAAGTAATTGAAAATTTTAAACTCGAGTAACTTTAACTTTCATGTTAAAGTCGTTATTATATTTCTTTCATTCTTAATATAAAATTACTATTTGAAAAATGTTTACTTTCCCTTTAAAATAAATCTCTGTAACTTCTTAGAAGTTTTGCTTAGCATCACGTTCTCATCATTTACATGAAGAGGGTTTGAGCCATACCATTAATTGCCACACTGATTTCTCCTGAGCTGACTCTGCCTCAAAATGGTTTTTATTCTTTTAAATTAAAGAAGAAATTGGGTGCAACGTAATGATTAATATGGGTTAATCAATACAAGAAATATTCTCTTGTCCCATACATTTAAGGAAAGGGCATTCTGGTTAGACAGAACAGAAACAATTTTATTACTACCTTCAAAATTTTGGCACATTATTCACATTTGAGAAATCTTCACAAGTAAACGATTGATCTATTGCAGACCTGTATTAACTGCGAATATATCAGTAGTAGAAATCCTTAGGATTATTGTCTAATGTAGAGGGATCAGGCAAGGCTTAGATCAGAGTCTCAGTCACAATATTCTTCCCAAAAGATTTGTCTTAAATGTGAAACCGTTAAGTTAAGGGTTCCAAACTCTTGCCACCAGGCCACGAAGGGAATAAGTGAAGCAGGCTAGACAAGGAGTCAAATCGGATTGGTGGGTAGCATGGCAAACTAGGGCAGGCATGGCCCATCCAGAGGGTTTAGCCACCGCTCAGCTTCGACAACAGTTTCCAGGTCCAAAGGTGGGATCAGTATGGTCAGATCTCGAATTTTTCAAAAAAAAAAAAAAAAATACTGGTAACCAGGGCTTATATACAAAAATCTCCCAATTCTTAAATGCTGGCAAGAAATTCATATACCTTAAAACATTTTTTGGCAGAAAAAAATACAACTGTGGGACTAACTTGAATCCTAGGCTGCCTAATTTTTATTCTCTTTTAAATTTTCATTAGGGTTTCACTGTAATTCAGTATTCCAACTTCAAGGTACCAGTGAGAACTATAATGTCTGCAATCCATTATAATATACTTGGCTGATAGGAGTGGAAAATGATTTTGCTGTTAAAGTAAATGTAGGATTAAAGATTATATTTTTGGCTTTGGGAAACGTGCATTCTGGCTCCTAATTCAGAAAGATTTCCACAGGTATAATTGAATAGTCACAAGTCAGACTATCTTTCCTTGATTATAAAACAGTACAAGGGGAATGTGGTAATAAATATCTGGCACTTAATTTAATTTTCAGCAACATAATGCAAGTAGGAGATGTGAGTACTAATGCATCAAAAGCAACAAATCCTTTTAAAAATCTGTTTACAAAGCAAACCAGAGATATCATCGGTTATTGAAGAAAGTGGGTAGAGAGTAGACTCTCATGTTCCATATTTTCCCCTCAACTCAGTCATAAATTTTTTCCATGCTTACTCCAGTGCTTATTTGGTGCTTAGTATACAACCATGAACATTTGTTCATGCCTCACTCGATTGTGCTGAGATTTCACAGAAACCCAGTGAACCCAATGCTACATACCTAATTATGTGTCAATTTTTGTCCAATCTCAGAAAATAACTGGAAGTATCTATTTAAGTTATGCATTCCCCTAACTGATGAGCACAAGTATCTTGGTCAAACTGCTATGAAAAAACGATTCCTGGTAGAGATGAGTGATTTGGCTGGGGTTCATTTCAGGGAAGGAACAGACCAAAATTGGGACAGGTGCAGAGGTCTTGCCCTGAAGCCTGTCAGCCAGCCACCATGCTGTCAATTCTTTGTTTTAGCACCAACACAACCTGGCATCTTCCCTAGTTCAGATTTTCATGGCTCCTCAATAAACTCTTGCAATTCCTGTTCCCCCTGGATAAGATGTCACTGACATCTTCTTATGCTAAAAAATTTGAAATTCTATCTCACTAGTTTTCTCACTGTGTCCCAGTTGCACAGATCATTTCCCAAACTGTGTGACACAGAATAAGAAGTGCCCTGTAAGAAAATGCTGCTATGCGGCTGGGCGTGGTGTCTCACACCTGTAATCCCAGCACTTTGGGAGGCCGAGGCAGGCAGATCATGAGGTGGAGAGATCGAGACAATCCTGGCCAACATGGTGAAACCCTGTCTCTACTAAAAATACAAAAATTAGCTGGGCATGGTGGTGGGCATCTGTAGTCCCAGCTACTCAGGAGGCTGAGGCAGGAGAATTGCTTGAACCCAGGAGGCGGAGGTTGTAGTGAACCGAAATCTCACTACTGCACTCCAGTCTGGCAACAGAGCGGGACAATGTCAGAAGGAAAGAAAGAAAGGAAGGAAGGAAGGAAGGAAGGAAGGAAGGAAGGAAGGCAGGCAGGCAGGCAGGCAGGCGGGCGGGAAGGCAGGAAGGCAGGCAGGCCGGGCGCTGTGGCTCACGCTTGTAATCCCAGCACTTTGGGAGGCCGAGGCGGGCGGATCATGAGGTCAGGAGATCGAGACCACGGTGAAACCCTGTCTCTAGTAAAAATACAAAAAAATTAGCCGGGCGTAGTGGCGGGCGCCTGTAGTCCCAGCTACTCGGAGAGGCTGAGGCAGGAGAATGGCGTGAACCCGGGTGGCAGAGCTTGCAGTGAGCCGAGATTGCGCCACTGCACTCCAGCCTGGGCGACAGAGCGAGACTCCCTCTCAAAAAAAAAAGGAAAGAAAGAAAGAAGGGAGGGAGGGAGGAAGGAAGGGAGGGAGGGAAAAGAAAAGAAAATGCTGCTATGCAAAAATAAGCATGGGAAATATCACATACTACAGACTGGAGAGAGAGTTGTGTTGCACAATGGGAATTAGAGCTCTGAGGAATTCTGCAGTGAGAAGGTCAGTTTAGCTTTATTCAATGCAGCATTTCTCAAGTTTAGTTGCCATTGTAAATCTCTTCTCTGTAATCCTGGCTAACATGTTGTGAAGCTCTAGAGAACAGTTGGGGAAACACTGATATTGACAAGAGAGGATGCTACTCAAGGCTTCTGAATTGGGAATAACCTGATCAGACCTGGCTTTCACAAGGAAAGTTGCTGCAATGAGGAGGATTACAAGAAAATATACAATCATTAGAATTTGATGATGGGTTCATTGTGCGCATAAGGGATAAGGGAAGTTGAAAATGAGTACCAAGTTTCCAATTTTACCACCTAGGTGGATGATTATGTTAGTAAAATCATGATAAAGTTGCATGGAAGAGTATTTAGAAGGAAAGGGAATGAGCGTATAGTTGGTTTGCTTTTTGGCCCTTGAAAGGACATGTGAAGGAAATGATAATGAAATTTTCATTTGTTTGACTTCTAGTACTTTCTGATGCAAATCTCTCATCACAGCACCTGCCAAACCATCTCCTCTAAGCTCTGTAAAGACAAATAAGTTATTTTATTCTTCTGGTTATCCTGAATACTTAGCACAATATCTGTACCCATTTACAGTGTAAATAAACATATGGTTGCAAATAGTTATATGGTTGTAAAAAGAAAACGACCTTAGCTAGGTCAAGGAAAATAAAGAGTGCAGGTGGGGAAATCCCCTCAGACTGGGGGAAGAGCTCAGCAAGAGGCCTTAGTAAGCACAGGCAGGAGCAGGAGCCCAGGAACAATAGGAATAACAATAATAATTATAATAATGATAATAAATGTGCAGCATTCAAGACACTGTCTTTGGTATAAATCATGGCTGTTTTCTGCCTTCATATATCATTCCTTTCAAGGTTTAAGTTCAGAGAAGGAACAATCTGATTGGTGGAGGTGGATCAGGTCACCTTGTTTGATGTGCTCTGGAAGGTGAGGGGATAGAGGAGGTGTTCCCCATAGGAAAATCAAGGTACAATTTCCACAACAAGAAGGACTGTATATGTCATGCCCATATTGACTCTGCCTTTTTCTCCAGCAGATGAAAAGCTCAGGCTTTTATACAAAGACTCAGTCTTGGCAATGACTACTGAAGTCAACCCAAAGAGCAGAGGGAGACAAAACTGAACATCAGGCCTGTTGGAAAGGAAGGGTTTCCCGGTGTTGGCTTCCATTTTGCAGCTGTATTCAAGGCAAAAGTAATGAGATGTTAAAAATACATAACTGAATATTCAGATTTAAGCAAGATATTATCAATATATTAAGTGGGTGTGAAAACAGCCCCAAAATTATTTCCAGTGCTTTATTTACAAATCATGTTAAGGGCAATGTCATCTAGTGAGAAGGCACAGCTGTTTCCTTCTGAAGTGGAATCCAGCTGAGAGCAGGGAATGAGAGACAGTAGCATCTTTTTAGGTGCATCATCTGGACTAAATGTGAAGAAAGATGAGCTCTAATTGAAAATCATTTTTCTTGCCTAAGTGGTACTTGAGGTAAAAAAAAAAAGAAAATAATAAAGGCTTATTTTTGGGGGTCCGGTTATAGGTTTACCTGGAAATGGCTGATACAAGTAGTTTTATTTAAAAACACACAAACATAGAAGTTTAGAATTTTTTTTAAAAAGCTTCAGGACAAGAAGTCCAGAAAGGTTACTGTTTTGCCTGAGGTCACTCAACCCATCAGCGATAGATGTTGAATACAGGCTTCCTGATGCCATCCAATGCTCTCCTCACTGTGAATGCAGTGAGATGCACTCTGCCTAAAAGAAAATAAGAAATGGCTTATCATGGCAGTCTCCACTCTGTAGTTATGGGCAGTGAGAAAGAAGAAGTCAACACAAATTCAGAACTGGTTCCTGAAAATATGTTCCCTAATGCCAACCAAAGCAAGAAGGATGCCAATTTTAAATGCTGCCAAAGATCTTTTGATGCAGTCTAGGTAGTGGATCTCCTTCCCAATCTATGATATCCTTGCAAAAGAGAACAAAGTCAGATTAAATGTCTCTTTGTCAGTGTACTTTAATACCTTTCAGTGGCCTTGGAAATTTATTCAAAGGAAAAAGAGGAAGAGGGGGGGAAAACAAAGTGCAATACTCTTTTCTGCTGTTCACAACATCAAATTGGTAATTATAATGTTGGTATTTGCCACATGCCAGTAGGAGACCCCGCACCGTTGAAACATAAAGAGGATACTGTTTATTACTCTGGGAATTTACAGTCCCGCTTAGGCAGAAAAGTAAGCATGAAAAGTTTTTTTTTTTTTAAGCATATGATATTGGTTAAAAGTTGGCTTTCTTAACTTCCTTGGCATTTGAGTCTTCTTTGTGGGATGAAGGGAGATGACAGAAATAGGATAATTGGAACCTTTTGTAGTTGTGCACAGAGGGGATTTAAAAATGAAATAGCCAGTGTTGCAAGACACACACACACAATGAGCACAAAGAGGTCAGTTGTGGAAGGAGTGAGTGTGCAGGGGAAGAGAGGCTATTTAACCTAATTATCCTTATCCAAACCAAGTGGTCTTCTGGCTACTCCCTTCCTTTCTGAAGCATCCTATTCCTTTCACTGCCACTTTTGAGGTGCCCTTTTGTGCCCGGAGCTGGTGCCCTTTTTGTGCCCGGAGCTCCTCCTCCTAATGCTCAACGCATGAGCAGCTAGGATCATCCTGCACTCATAAACCATACACTGTAGCAGCTGAGCTCAAGATGACCCCAACACAATTACTTTATAATCCAACTTACAACTGACATCCACTGAGCATTTTATTATATTCCACACATGACGCTAAGCACTTCACCAATATTCTATTAATAAGCCTCACAACATCTAATAAAGTAGATACTGTGGTTATCTTTATTTTGCAGATAAGGAAACTCATTTCCAGAGAGGTTAGGGAAGTCGCCCAGAGGTACCCAGCAAGTAAGTGGGAAGGCCAGCACAGTGGTTTTACCCACAGTGGCCAACACCACACTCCCAACGACATGCTTTCATGCTTGGAACGTGTATCCTCATCCCCAATTCCTTGGGCCTTTGCCTAAGTGACCAGCTTGCCTCTTCTGAGATACTATTCTAAGTTATTGAAGATTATAATGGGTTTATAGCTTTTCCAGGCAAGTGAAGCTGCATTTTAATAGAGACATCCCAGAACAGAAACAGAAACCTAGGCTTATGCACTAATTTGAATAGTGGGGTTTTGAGACGTGGAGAAGTGAAAGAGGGCACTGATTTGAAGGACAGTAGGTCTGAGGTTCTTCCAAGCAAGTCAGCTCGGCTTTCAAGAGGTACTAACTCTGGTCCAAAGAGAAATCTCCACCATCTGCCAGGAGATTCCTGGCCCTGAAAGCCATTATCAAGGAAATACTGGATTTGGTGGCTCACACCTGTAATCTCAGCTTCTCAGGAAGCTGAGGTGAGAGGATCTCTTGAAACCATGAGTTCTAGACTAGAATGGGCAACATAACAAGACCCCACCTCGAAAAAAATTAAAACGAAAAAAGGTGTGATGACACACTCTTGTAATCCCAGCTACTCAGGAGGCTGAGGCAAGAGAATCATTTGAGCCCAAGAGTTCAAGGTTGCAGTGAGCTATGATCACACCACTGCAATCCAGCCTGGGTGACAGTGTGAGACCTTATCTCCGAAAAAAAAAAGGGTGGGGGGGAAGAAAAAACTAAATACTAGATTTAGACCTAGGGTTGGGGAGAGATTTTTCCCTGCCCTCCCCCAAGAAGTTTTGGCAACGTCTGAAGACCTCATTGGCTGTCACAGATGGGCACAGCAGAGGGCGGGGAGTTTGCTGCTGGCATCCATGGGTAGAGGCCAGCCAGGGATGCTACAAAACATCCTGCAATACAAGGGACACGCCCCCACACAAACAACAAATGATCAGGTCCCAGATGTCAGTAGTGCTGAGTTTGAGAAACGCTGATTTAGACAACACCTGAGGGATATGACAAGCATGACCAGGTTTACAAATTCAAAGCAGAGTAGTGGCCAGTGAAGAGGCTGGTGGCCAGTGAAGAGGCTGGCTTTATTCCAGGGTTTTCTCCTCCATTTCCCAAACATGCAGCATGATCCACCTGGTTAGTTAATTCCACCTGACTGAGTATACGTTAGGAAAAGAGCATATTTGATTTTATAAATGAGACCTCAGTGCAGTATAAAAATAGTTTGCGTTGGGAGGTGGTGCCACAGAGGGCACTATTATGTGATTTTCTGCCAGAGAAAACTATTAGGTGAACCAGCTTCTGAGGCATTGTTTCTCAAAGTGTGGTCTGTGTAGCATCTTTAACAGGCATCATTTAGATGCTCTTTTTTTTGAGGTAGTGTCTCGCTCTGTTGCCCAGGCTGGAGCACTGTGATGCAATCTCGGCTCACTGCAACCTCCACCTCTGAGGTTCAAGTGATTCCCCTGACCCAGGCTCCCGAGTAGCTGGGATTACAGGTGTGTGCCATCATGCCCAGCTCATTTTTGTATTTTTAGTGGAGACAGGGTTTCACCATGTTGGCCAAGCTGGTCTCGAACTCCTGACCTCAAATGAACCACCCACCTTGGCCTCCCAAAGTTCTGGGATTACAGGCATGAGCCACCGTGCCCCCCAATGGATGGTCTTTATAAAGCCAGATTACTAAACCTCCCCGCAATGAGAGCTACTGAGCTCCCGGATAGGGTCGAGGAATCCACATTTTTAACAACTTACCCATGTGATTCTTACAAACACTGGAGAGTCTCTTCTCTTGGGGTTATAGTAGTAACTTTCAAAGTGCTACTATTGTCCAGGTCCCAAATCAAGTCTCAGTGCTTGTATGAAGAAATCCTGCTTCACCTTGGCCAACACAATGTTCTCCTTTGTTTTCAGATGCTGCAACCCATATTCTTCATTTGTCACTTTGTTTCTGCCTTTTGCGTTTTATGTGTACCATTATCTCTCCACATGGACTGTGTATAGTCTGTTCTAATTCTCTCTTTATCATTGATTCCTGGCACTGGACAGACATGAACAATGTTTGACAGAGAGTCATTCTCCTAAACTAGATTAAATAGGTATGGGTGCCCTTATGAGAGGTATCCAATTCTTGTTTCTCTGCTATTTCAGTTCTCCTTGTTTACCTAGTGAGGTGCAGAACACATACCCAGAGGTTAATTTGCCCTTTAATTGGGGACCTTAACTACTGGACATCAAAATGTCAAGAATTTACTGCAGTGTGCACAGCTAAATAAAGGAACTCCAACAATTAATTATCTGCAAAACACAAAGAAAGCTCTTGATTGCAAACCCAAGACCCTCCCATTATTCTCCAATTTCCACAATGCAAGGCATTAAACACTTAAATCAAAGTATTGTATTAGCTTTATCTCCTGGTGGAGGCCTTAAGAGACACAAATGCATTACAGTGCCATTAAAGAAGTGGTTTGTGGAGTCGACTGGGTTACAGGGATTGTACCTAGGCTCACAATCTGAACCACCAGCAATAAATTGTTGGTCTAGATATCTGGTTGCCTTCACACTCAGTAATTGGCATTTACATGACAATTAGTTTCCTTCTCAAAATTGCTTAGGTAATAATGCTTTATTGCCTTACATTTATAAAGACAAATCCTTCTGCAGTAAAAAGACAGGCACAAGAATAAAGCATATGTAATGGTGATATTCCATAAATTGACCAATTTTTCCATTAGAGCTTTATAGATTTGAAAGACCTTAGTCTCCCCACAAAACTTACATACAATGTGCTTTTCAGGGTAATTATTAAACAGTGAGTGACATTCATGTTGAAAGCAAGGTAATGAGCAGTTGGAATGGCTACAGGAGGGCAATTTTAGGTGCTTGTTTTATTTTAAAGGAAATAACATTGGTCTGTAGTTAATTTTGCCAGTAGTGGGTAGCTGCAGTAGGCTCCAAGCTAGCAAGCAGACAGGATACCTCTGTCTCTAGGGAAAATGCAATTGGAAAACAGTCCCTATGAGATAAAAGATAACTGCATTGATTCAGATCTCCTCAGCCTCATCTTCTTGGAGGCTTTATTTATGTGTCTTCACCTGATCATATGTGGAAGAAATCTTTTGCTTCAGCTTGGAATGCTTTTCATTTTCTTTAAGAGGTAGAGGAATAATAGTATAATGAAAAATATATTGCTTTGGAGTTGATTACTTTTTAATAGGAAAAGAACACTGTATTCTAGGTGAGAATTAGCTGCATGCCTTTGTAAAGAGCAGTATCAATCCAGCCATATATATTTGTATGAAACATATTTAGAAATGCTATGAGCTAGCTGTGGTATTTTTGTTGTTGTCATTGTCATTATTGTCATGCCCTGGCTTCTGAGGTTAGAGGCAAGGGCATGTGAGTTAGAGTTTTGTCTCCATAAGAATCAGTGTTTGTCCCTTAGAGATTTCCCATTTTCAACAGCAGAGCAGGCTGAAGCTGGAAATATTAAAATACACATGACTTCTTAAAGACAGTTGGATGCCTTTAGCAAAAAAAATTCAAAAACTTCAAAAAGGGTGATTAACTAAATGCCCAACAGGAAATTCAGAAAAGAATAAACCCTAAAATCAATGTTTTTTATTTTCTAAATATCACACTAAGATACTTATTGGTAAGATATATACATATCTCTGGACTATAATTTTTTTCTGGAGGTGGATATCTCTGACCAGTGATAAAGTCCACTATTGAAAAAGTATAACTTCTTCACTGCTTGCTATTAGATTCTAAGATGGGCTCAGTAAACTCTGTAAGAAATGAATTTCTTACCTACACAAACCCCTCTCCCATAAAATTCTGATTTGATGAGAAAATTCTCTAAATGAGAATTTTCACCTTCTAACCCATTGAAATTCAGTACTGTGAACAAATATTACAACTTTATACCTGTCTGAAAGGCTATGATTGGAGTACTATGTTATTTTAATACAATCAAGATCATTTTATGCCTATATACATGTACAGACATACACAGCAAATGCACACCATCTACCCCACACACACAATAAGCATGCATCACACACACACACTGTGTACACACAGACTCCCGTATGCACCACACACTCACAGACTGCAGTCTCTGTTATTGTTGGCTCGTCTACATTCTCACTCATGTCCACAGCACCCTTTATTTTCCATGAAATTTCTAAATATACTATTAGATTGGCACAAAGGTAATTGTGGTTTTTGCCATCATTTTTAATAGTGCCGTTTTAAAAAACCACTATTTTAAAAATGATCGCAAAAACCACAGTTACCTTTGCCCCAACCTATATTTCACAGACATTGTCCACTTTGAAAACTCTACATTTAGAAATATGAGGTTTTGTCGTGTTCATTTAAACTCCCCCAGAGAAGTCTACTCTCATTGGTAACTTGGAGCTGCTCAATTGGGTTGACCTTTCTAGCAGGAAGCAGTGAGCCTGAGTACTACTAACTTTAAGAGCTCTTCTGTAGGGCCCAGGCTCAGGAGAGACCACAGTGAAGGAGGAAGTAGCTACTTGCTGCTTTACTTCCTTTAAGCAGGGTGTACAGTGGCTGAGCTGAGCCTGCAGATGCACCGTGGACCAGCCTTGTTTTTCCTATGACAGAAAGGCTGTGCAGCAAACTAACCTGCAGGCAAATGGGGAAATCTATTGGAAATGGAAGAGAAAAAAATAAAATGAATTATCCAAGCATTCTGCGATAATGAAGAAGTAATCAACAGCAAATGCCAAAAAACTCAACAGGTTAAAAAACTTGGAATAAAGATAAGATGTAATAAGGAAGTAATAACTAAAGTGGGAAGAAATGAATAGGAGGTGCCTTACCAATTGCTCAGTTTAGGACTTGCGAATCCTGTCATCATGTACATGTGTCTAAATCTTAACCACTATGTTTCTATTTACTCTAAATTCCTAATGGTACTTTTGGGGCCATTTTAATGGGATGGATTCAAATGCATTGTCAATGAAAGCCAGGTTTCTGCCCCCTGGTTGCTTAGATTCAGCGATGATGCCATTTCCAGATTGGATAGCCTATCTAATTGAAAATAATTAGAATTGGGCATGTTAAAACATAACATAATTGAGCATTTAAAAAGGACTTTCACATCGTTTATTGGCTTTGTTTTCTGCCTTTCCTTCACCATTATTTTTCTTCCTTTCTTCCGACGTTGTTGAGCTCTCCTGTGCCATTCAACTTCTCACCTTTATTTCGACTTCTCACCTGTATTTCACTGCCAATATTTTCCAGTAAATGATCTAGAAGCCAATTTTCCATTTCCTCCCACTCACTTCTTAGGCCCATTGCAACCTGGATCTCAGTGGTCAGTGGAAACCACAACCAAAGGCCAAGTGTCTTTCTCATCTACACCTTCTTCTCAGTACGTCCTTGGTGTTAAAATTAAAACACACACATACAAAATTCAAGTATAAGACTGTAGTAGATGGTATTTTAAAGATGTCCCCTCCAGACTCCCTGATTATTCAAACATGAATCTTCGTACAGCTGTGAAGGGACTTTGCAGTTGTAAATTAAGGTTGATCATCAGGTGGCCTTAAAGTAGAGAAATGATTCCGGATTGTCCTGCTCTAATCACATGAGGCCCTGAAAGCCAAGGCTTTTTTCCCTGGCTACGGCAGAGAGATACAGAAGAAGAGCTATGTTGGGAAGATGAGGCAAAAGGACAAGTTAGATTCAAAGTGTGAGGGATTCAGCGAGCTATTTCTGGTTTAGAAAGGGTCCTTGAGTCAGGGGATGTGGGTGGCCTCTAAAAGCTAAGAATAGCCCCTAGCTGACAGACAGCAAAGAAACGGCCACCTCAGTCCTATAACTGTAAGGAATAAATTTTGCCAACAACCTTGCATGTGCCTGAAAACAGCTGCTCCCCTGGAGCCTTCAGGAAGGGATACCACCCTGTTGACACTTAGGTTTAAGTCTTGTGGTTCTCCAAGCAGAAAATCAGCTGAGCAACGCTGAATGCAGATTTCTGACCCATGAAAACAGATCATAAATGGAGGTTGATTTAAGCCACCAAATGTGTGGCAGTTTGTTACAGTGGCAATAGAAAACTAATACAGATTGCCAGAACTTTTTCTTAGGTTTCTGACATCTTAGCTTTCAAATTCCCACATCTCTAAATTATGGTTAAGTGTCCCATCTTACTTAATTTCCAAACATCTAGACTTCTCTCTACTGAAAATGGCAAACTTACTTTCTGACTGGACACCATGGGACCAGACTTTGAATTCTTATATAAGAATGTGTGAGATTGTGCATTTTGTATGTACATATATGTATGCATATATATGTATATACATAAATACATACATAAGATATGACAAATACCTATTATGTTCAATAATAATAGTTTATGTATATACACAGACAGGAATCTTAGCCATTATACATACACATATATGTATTTTGTTCTCAACTCCAGGGACTCACATATATTGTTTCACAGCAACCCTATAAGCTGTATACTGATTGCTCTATTCTTACATATAAGAGTTAGGCAGAGATAAGTCAAATACCTTGCTGGACGTTATCTAATAGACAGCTGAAGATTTAAGCACAAGTATGTCTAGATCCAAAACTGCAAGGTCCTTAGTTTTCAGCCTGTCTATCTCTCACACTGAATCTTTTTAGACATTGCCAGGCCCTACATCCATCTCTGTCCAGATGCCATGCACCACCTTCCTTAACCTCACCTGTCCAGGACACTGAGGCTCTGTAATGCCTCTGTAGTTTCCCCTTTTATCTCTATGCCTTCTCAGTATTTCCTGAATTGCCCTCCATCTCCCATATGTAAAGGAACTTCAAGACTGTGTTCTTAATTCTGTTAATCTGTTCTCCAAAAATTCAGTTTACTTTTAAACTTTTAAATTTAGTTCTTTTCGTGACTTTCTGCTCCACGTCTCCAGTCCTTTTTCTGAAGTTCTAGCCACACATATAACAGCTGGACTTTCCCTTTTTGACGATCTTCTGGATGCAACATTCAACATGTCTAAATCAGCATTGCACATTAAATAAAGGGGGGAAACCCTCCCTTCTTACCACCCTTTTTCCCTCACTCATATTACCCATCTCCTTCATGGCCAGTCAGAAACCTGGCATCTTTGAACTTCCCTTCTAGCCAAGACGGTGGGCTCAGTAGCTGGACCCCCTGGGCTTATATCGCCGCTCTGCTACTGACTTTGGGCCAATTGCTTAATTTCTCCAGAACCCAAATATTCCTCTGTAAAACTAGAGTGGTGATAACAATGATAACAATACTTACCTCACAGGGTTGTTGGATGGTTTAAATAGGTTCCATAAAAAATTTAGACCAGCATCCAGCACGCAGTACTTGCTCAGTAAATTTCAGCTCAATTTTTTATTTAATTGCTAGATCTTTATAATTTCCCTGAAATGTATGGTTATGTTTCTATTGCCTAATTTTCTGTATTCCACCACCCTATGTTAATATCTAGATTAATGCAAACCATCTCTGGATCAAATTCTCTGCAATTCAGCCTGCATGTAGCTACCGAATGAATCTTTGTAAAGCACTATTGTAATTATAATTCAAAAATCCTTTAGTGGTTCCTCATGATTTCAGGATACAGTGGAAACTTTTCCTTGTCTTGGCATTCAAAGCCTTCTATGAACTAGCTCCTGACTTCTACCTTCAATTGATTCTATCTCTCCTCTCCTATTTAACACTGGGCAGTAGACAGGCAGATTTCTAATTTTTTCTTAAATATTCTGCTTTGGCCTGCCTTTTTGCCTTTGTTGTAACTAATAGTTATGCATACTATGTACCAGGCAGGGCAATGTGTTGATATTTTTAAGATGTCATTTTATCCTCACCACAAACCTATAAGGTAGTGACCATGCTATCCCTATTTTACAGATGAGAAAACTGAGGCCTGGAAAGGGTGAGTGATTGGCCAAAGAACACAGTTAGGAAGTGATGGATCCAGGATTTGAATCCCAGATGATTCTGTAATTTTACATCCAGTAGGATGCTTTCCTCTGCATTCATCTCTTTGATTCCCACCTATTATTCAAAGCCTACCTTAGAGATATGTTTTCTATAAAGCTTTCCCAGACTCCTTCAAACTCTAGTGAACTCCTCTGTAGGACACAAGCTTCTTAAAACTAGGAAAGATGTTTTATTTTTCTCACAAAGTTCAGTGATGTCTTGAGTACAGTGCTTAATAAATTCTGATGATTTATTGTTCTTGGATTTCTCTTCTAATGAACTTGGAGGCATCTCCTTGTAACTAAGCCAACAAATATCTGATTGCTCCTTATTACTGGTTCTTTCCCATTGTCCTACCTAGGACTTTTGATTAACAATATGTTTCTGAAACTAAAGCAGAAAAGAAATGTGTTGGAATGGTGTGGAGTGTCTCATAGAATGGTTGAGAAACAGGCTTGGTCTAGAAACAAGGAGAAGAAAGCTTGTAGAGGGCCCAACAGTGCCTTCCCATGGAACACTCCATGCCATGCTGCTGGATTTTCCCCTCCTTTGCATCAACACAGACTCTGTCTATCTGACATCCCCATATGCTGCTGGGTGATGCCTCTTTTTGCCAATATTTCAGGAAGCTATAATTAGCAGCTGAGGAAATGGAGAAATGAGTCATTCTTGTATTGCAGAAGTTGAAAAGTGGGAGGAACTCTAGGATAAAGAACTGTGGCACCTAAAGAGGAATAGAGGACAAAATAGATGCAAATATTAGACAGACAGAAAGTCACTTAAGAGTTTCTCAAGATTATTCAATGCTTTGTTATAAGACAGTATGCTCATCTTCTAAAACTGTGATTCAGAAATTTAAGGCACCATTGTTGGATGGATCCACAGATGGTTTTCAGAAGTTTGTGACTCTTGACCATGCATGCACATTTTCTGAGTGCTTATATTTTTCTGATGAGTGGGTTCATAGCTTTTATCAGATTTTAAAATGAGCTCATGATCTAAAAAGGATTATAAAATACTATTTTTAGCCATCAACATATACACATAATCTGACCCCAGGAAATCAGGTGATCCAGAGTCAGACTCTCATAACACCATATAAGGAAAAAATAATAAACCTGAAGATTCTGTGTGTACTATAATGTACCTGTTCATCTGTCAGATGTCAAAGCATTACTTTGAGGGTGAAATCTGTTTAGCACTAAAGACATATGGTGTAATTTCTAAATATGGAGTGACCAGGGACCAATGGACTTCTGCTTGGTGGAATCCTTAGTTTGCCTAACTAAGCCAATTACAAAGTAATGATATAATTTATCTCCCCAGCTGTCATTTTGTAGCATCATGCTATTTTTCTGATTGGTTTCAAAAGAAGGTCTTCTCAGTCCGAGTGCTAAGACAGGAATAATCAGAATCCCTTTTTCCCTGTCTGGCACAAATCACTGCATGACAAGGTAGAGACGGGTGAATGGCTCAGGCCTGGGGTACATGTGTGCCTCTCAACTAAATCTAATTATTACTGGGGAAAAGAGAACAGCCTAGTCCTGTGGCCTCCAAATATTTCTGTCTCACCTAGTAGAAAAAAACTGAACATACTCCTATATTGTATATCTGTTTATCAATTATATAGCTTTTATCAATAGCTAATATTTCAAAGCACAATATATATATATATGAGACAAGGTTCATTGTTAAGCATAATAAATGTAAATCCCTCATTTATTCTTTATTAAACATATATTTAACTAATACATACTGAAAGCCTTTGAGTGCCGCGTGTTCTAATCACTGAGGATCCAGTGAATGAAACTAAATCACATGCTCATGGAGCATACAGCCTGGTAGAGGAAGACAGTCCCTGAGTAAAACAAATAAATAAACCGTACAGTTGTGTTACATGTCAGTGACTGTGACGGAGAAAATCAAAACAGGAAACAGCATCCGGGTGAGTTTGAGGGGAGAACTGCACCTTTAAATTAACTGGCCCCAGAGAAAGGGCTTGAAGATCTAAAGATGAGAGAACTAACTCTGTAGCTCTTTGTAACTATTTGACATACAGATTCAAGGAGTCCATGTCTGTGTGCATTCTATTAAATAATAGTCAAGCATAATTTCTTTATTTAGATAGCCAATATACAAAAAATTCTAATGTCTTCTTCTTGTTCTCTAAGCAATCACCTTGGGAACTCCCCTCGGAAGATCACTTATTTAGTCTACACTTAACAAGAGCAATTGCTTTAAACACAATTCTCAGACCTCAGCCATATTATTACAGTTGACTTTTGGGGTCTAACCAGAATTATAAAGTTTGGGTGGCTGTTTTGACAGCCATGGAGCCCTGTTGTCAATTAACTGTTCAATCCAATCTTGATTTGGTTCCATGGGTGGTTTTACATCATATGGTTTATTTAGCTGTGAGCAATTCTCTTAAACGCCCAAAGTCATTTTGTGTTGCTTTATTGCAGGTGAAGAGGGAGGATATATGCACAAAAGCAGTATCTGAACAGCTGGTAGTTAGTTACTCACAGGAAGTGGTAACTTGACAGCTTTCCTTTCCTTTCTGTTGAGTTACATTCATGTAGCATGAGCATTTCCCTTTTTACCAAGAAGAAAGATTCGTTCAGCCTGGTGACACTTCAGAAGAAAAGAGTTTAACGACATTGATATTTTAAAATATTTTGTGACTCAAATTACAGCAATACGATGAGTTTTCGAGGGAAGGTTTTTAAACGGGAGCCCAGTGAATTTTGGAAGAAGAGACGAACCATGAGGAGAGTAAACCAAGAAGAAATCCACAGATTTAGTTCTGTAGGTATCCAAATGTCAATGTTTTGCTTTCCATCTTTCCTTCAATCCTTTCTTTCAAAAATGATTAGCTCTACAGTGATATTCTAGCACAGCTGCTGGATGAAGTCTTATATGAAACAGAAGATTCCATTTGGGTCCTAAATATTCTCTTTTACTTACATCATTATTTTTGAAGTCACGCTGTTCTCAAACCACATGTAACTCTTTTAAAATATATTAGTAGAGAATTTAATCATTAAAACATTACTGTAATATTTGGAATTTAAGGTTATCTTAATATTATGGTACAAATTAAAATTTCTGAAGAAGTTATTCTCTTTATTAAAGAAAAGCCTCTAATTGCCTAAGAACTCAGTTGATGACATGTATATAGTTGTGTTTTTAGAAAATTGTCATTGCTCTATTTTATCATACGCCACTAATTATTTATTTTAAAATTCTTAGAAAGAGCAGTCCCAAATATGAAAGAAAAAGTAAATAAGCATTTGATTAATAGAGCCGAGGAGGACTTTAAAAAGTGATACTTTTAAAGGTTTTAAAGGTTAAAAAGATTTGGTTTTGTTTTGCTGTTAAAAATATTTCTGCCTTATTGTTTGCAAACAAACTGAGAGCTTGAAAGCCTGTACTTATTACAGAACTTTATGGATCTATAAACTGTAGAATGTATAGAACTTTACAGTTCTATAAACTACTGACAGTTGAATATCAGAGCTGACTATTAGAGCACTTCAGTGACTTTCATGTAAAGTGAAGGGTCCACTCTGTATGTTAAATGGCTACAGCAATATTCCTGGGTAGCTTATTTTAGAAGAATGTTCATTTTACATGGTGGGCCTGGCTTTGCTGGCCTTTTTCAGGGCAGAGTTTGTCAACCTTAGCGTTATTGTCATTTGGGGTCTGAGAATTCTTTTCTGTGGGGGGCTATCCTGTACCGTGTAGGATGGTTAGCAAATTCCTAGTTTCTAACCACTTAATGCTAGTGGCAATCCCTCCCCAGGTGTGATGACCAAGAACATCTCCAAACATTGCTAAACGTCTCCGGGAGGGTGACCACTGATCACCCATATGAAAACCACAGTTCTAGGGGTGAAAGATCTTTTTGTTCATAGAAACATCTTTAATATAAAAACAGAGATGACTTTTCAAAAAAATTATATATATATATATATATATGCACACACACACACATGCATATATATAGGATCTTTATAAATATGAGTAAGTACATTGCCTCTCAATGAATAGAGGTCCTCTTTATACTAACAATTAGTTGATGGTAACTTGATATGAATAGAGTTTATTAGAGGTCTGCTCAGAGGGTTGGTACTGTGTTGTTGTTTGTTCAGTTTCTATCTCAGGAGTGTGTGTCTGCCATTGGTGAATACATGTAGTTGAGCCCCTACCCTTGTTCCCATTAAATGTAGCTCTGATCTTTCCACTGGGTATTTCATAACTGGAATATGCAGAGTCCTGGACCTGACCTCTTTCTCGCCATTGGTCAGAAATAAGAGCCTGGACCTAACCACTTCCTCCCCACTGGTCAGATATATCTTCCTTACTGACTCCAAAAGAGCCTCATCAGCCTGTTAAGGAGAATAACTGTTTCAAAATATTGCCTGGTTTGAGATTATTTTTAACTTGAGTCTTGTCCCCAAAACGTAATTTCCCTGCTGTATTTATCTCAATGGAATTTAGAAGTAGCATGGATTATGTCACCCTGAGAGTTACTTCTTGTGTCTACTAAAAGAGAAAATGCACAGAACATACCTATCTTGCCGAGACCACACATACAGTGTTGGCAAGAGGACAGTCTCCAGAGTCTCACCATATAATGAAGCTAATCACTCTATGAATTATCTTAATTGAATTTGAACGTATTGCTACTGAGTACTATGGGAAGAGCGGCCAGTAAGGATGTGGTGTTTTCCCACAGCATTCAGTTAGCAATGCGTTCAAATTTAATTAAGATCATTCATACAGTGATTAGCTTTCTTCGACGACAGAAGGCACTGGGGACGTCCGTGCTACAGTTGCCTGCTTTTGGTCTGCCTAAGGTAGGCATATCTACCTTCACAGGTTGTCTCTCGTATTGAGTGCAGGATTGTTTGATCCATCCTTAAGTATTATCCTGAGATGTGCTTTTCGTTTTGGAATCCAAGAAAGTGAAATGAGTAATTAGAACACTAGGATTTGAAATAAATATCTTGAGGAAGTCATTCTTCCTGCTGCTCTCACGTGCCATCTATACGACCTTGGGCAAGTTACTTAAATCACTCTGAACCTCAGTTTCCTCTTCTGTAAAATGCGCATAATAATACCTATCCTGCGTTAAGATTGTTTATTAGAATTCAGTTTGGTACTGTGCATTCTGAACAGTTACAAGTGTTGTGTAACTTGAACAGTTACAAGTGTTGCCAAAGTTACACGTGTTGTGTAGTATTATTAAAACTAAGTAAAATATTTCCATTTCTGAGGACAAGGGAAAAGGGACACTGAAATTGTCTTTCTAGTGACTTCAGCAGTTGAAGTCACTACAGGTCACACTTTTCTCCTGGGAATCTTTTTTTGATAACAGAACCACCCAGGAGACAGACTTCTGAACTGCATTAAGCTGAGTGCTTAGGGTCCCAGATCTTTCTATGTGTCAATACAGTTTATTTCAGAAACACCATGGATTTTTTCTGCCCAGTCTAAGCAGAGTCTAGCTGAAACCCACTCACAGGCTCATTGTACTGTGCCCAGCATATTCATCTAAGCTTTCTAAATTCTAAACCATCCGGGCATGATGGCTCATGCCTGTAATCCCAGCACTTTGGGAGGCCGAGGCAGGCGGATCACAAGGTCAGGAGATGGAGACCATCCTGACTAACACGGTGAAACCCCGTCTCGACTAAAAATACAAAAAATTAGCCGGGTGTGGTGGCACGTGCCTGTAGTCCCAGCTACTCGGGAGCCTGAGGCAGAAGAATCGCTTGAACCCAGGAGGCAGAGGTTGCAGTGAGCCGAGATCGTGCCACTGCACTCCAGCCAGGGTGACAGAGCAAGGCTCCGTCTCAAAAAAAAAAAAAAAAAGAAAGAAAAAGAAAAGAAAAAGAAAAGAAAAAAAAAAAATCTTAAACCAACATCCCTAGACTGACTTCAGAGCCTATTCATTTGAATAGTGATAAGGGAAGGAGCAATTCAGTTGACAAAATGCCCAGCAAATGAAGATGAGCCTAAAGTTAAAGAAGAAAGCAGTAACTCCTTTTAAACTTTTGGATATACTCATAAATTGTAGTGAAAGAAGAAAAAAGTGATTGTTGCAGATACTTATCATATCTGTTTTTGTAATGATTATGTAGCTCTTGAGCTCAAGTCGTTTCTTAATCTAAAGAAAATTTAGAAATGGTTTTACAGTTATCTCAAATACCTATCGAGAGGTCTGTGACTTCCTAAGAATTATGCAACCCAAATTTTATACCCTCTTGACCCTTGACTATTCTCTATATTCTGGGGTTTTTTCAAGTGCTATTTGAAGCTGTATATTGTATGTAGAATTTTTAGTTGTTTTGAAAGTTTCCCTAATTAATCTAATTTTCAAATGTATTGTCTGAGAAATGCCACTTATCACAAACAACATGCAATTGAGAGACTAAAGTTGTGTTATGAGAAAAACTTAAGGAAAAGTGAAATTGACGTGTTAGATCATCAAGTAGAACTACTTCCCTTAATTTTTGAAATGTGTGTGGTGGTCTGCAGTTGACGGTTTTCTTTTTAGCTGCCTTTCTATTTTTATTTTATTCTTTTTTTAACTAAAATTCTTCAGTATGATCTTTGGTGCAAAGGAAGTCAATAAAGAGATCATTTCCTTCCCAAATTATGTGTCCTAATTTAGAAAGATTAAAAACAGAATTAAGTTGAATTACTAAATCAATCATCTGCACAGTCAGAAAAATATATGAACACATTTAAATAAATGTGATTTGTTGTTTTTAAGTTGTTCCTGGTTTATGGGTCATTAATCTGCAGGATTTCAAAGTATTTGGAAAACTGGATACCCATGAAAATTCTTCCTCTAATCTTTAAAGTACCTATTAGCACTTTAATAGGAAAATAAAAATGAAAACTATAGGTAGAGGATATAATCTGAATAGCATTAACATATTTCTAATATATATTATTTTATATCGTGTTGTACTATTATCGTTCAAGTCAGTTTTTTCCTCTTGAATCTTCCATGTTAATGTGAGAAGCCTCCCTTACTGGTGATCTGTGCTTCGTTAGGTGCTATCTCTTTGTTTTGTACAACCATTCATAGGGCGTTGCTTATTTAGGCTGTTGTGAAACGAGCCGGTTAGCTGAAAGAAGCAGTGGATGGGGTTCCAGGAGCCAGGATTTTGGTTCTAGGAACAATGAAACAAGGCTGAATCCGGGTTGAAACACAAAGGAAAGCAGGAATAAATGTTGGAAATGGACAGGTTGAAGAATGCAAAGAAGCAGGAGTAACCGGGGGATGTGAATTCAATCTGAGAAATGGAGAAGTGAGCTTTGAAATTTGGTCTGCCTAAGAATCCAGGTGAACACAGATCAGAGGACCTGGGTGTGAGCTGCAACAGGGAACAGTTAGCTCATGTGCCAGGGAGCTGCAGAGAAGCTGCTTCCAAAATGGAAATGGGAGGGGAACCTGTAATTTAACTAAGAATGGTCTTCCTTTCCCTAGCAGCTGACTGTGAAGGGAGGGAGAAGAGTTAAACCAGAAGTGAGCCAAGCTTCTGAGCATGGGCTGGACCATTTGTTAGAGAAGAGGAGTACCAAAAGGGACAGGAAGGAGGGTCATGATCCCAGCAACTCTTTATTTCCTGGAAGGTGGCCGTGGAACAAAACTTTTTTTATTTTAAAGATTCCCTCAATTGGTGGCAATTTTCATTGTGGATGTTGACATACACACTAATAACATTCATTATATGGTTCCTTAAATCTACTTTTTCATTTTCTTTCCCTCCTATAAATTTTTTTTTTTTCTTTTTTGAGATGGAGGCTCACTCTGTTGCCCAGGCTGGATTACAGTGACGAGATCTCAGCTCACTGCAACCTCCGCCTCCCAGGTTCAAGAAATTCTCCTGCCTCAGTCTCTCGAGTAGCTGGGATTGCAGGCGCATGCCACCACGCCTGGCTAATTTTTGTATTTTTAGTAGAGACGGGGTTTCACCATGTTGGCCAGGCTGGTCTCGCACTCCTGACCACAAGTGATCCGCCCACGTTGGCCTTCCAACTTTCTGGGATTACAGGCATGAGCTATCACACCTGGCCTGAGCCACCAGGCCTGGCCTGGTCCTCTTTCCCTACCACTTTGTTCCCCTGAGGTGCCCGGTGACCTTTTTATACCAGCCCCAGCCTTCTCTTGCCGTTTGCTGCAGAAACTCAAAAGGGGAGCAGAAATAGTATGCCAAATCACAGCTCTATTCCAGAATCCTCCCAATAGGGAGTGAAGAAAAAGCATTTCTGTTTTCTGTTCTCTGTTCTGCAAGGCTATGTTCTTTGCTGGTGGAGTGGAGTGGAGTGGACTACAGGCTTCAAACTGAGCTGGGTTAGAATGTCAATTCTCCCATCAACTTGCAGCCAAGTTGTTGAAATCTTCAAAATCCAAGCTTACTCATCTAAAAAAAAAAAAAAAAAAAAAAGCAGTAATGATCTTTTCCATTTCCAGGGTTGATGTTGGCATTCAGTGAGAGAAGATATTAAATACTGATTATGGTCTTTGACATTGATTATGTATGATAGTGGTAGTAGAAAAATAATAACCATTATTGGCATTTACAGGGTAATTTATTTTAAAATGGTAGTGCATATTGTTACCATTATCATCAATTATTTGGTGTGACTGTTATTTCTACAAGAAAACACATATGAATTAGTTTTACTATAATAAATACAGCAAATGTGACTTTAAGATGAAAATGGGGGGAGGAAGAATGGTGAAACCCCTATAATATACAACAGATGAGACATACCTAAACCATTGCTAGCTTAGGTGTGTCTGATCTGTTGTGTATTACAGGAGTTGGCCAGAACTTCCAACACAACCAGGCACCTCCTACAGAGAGCAAAATTATAGTATGTGACTATCGTCACTGAAGGTAAATGGGGTCTTAAACTCATCTTTTGGCTTCCAGATGTTCTGGTGTCATAGGAGAGTGATGGGTTGAATGAGTAAGGCTTAATGGAAAATTTGAGATAGGGGCTGCACTGAATGTATCTCCCTGGAGAACCAGGAAGGTTCTTAATCCCCCATTTTCAGGATGCTTGATACCTGATGTACTTTTCGCAGAATGAGACAATCTTGGGTTGCATTGGTAATTCAGGAGTTTACCAAACCTAAATTTCCACACCTCAAAGACAGGACTCATTGGCTAAAAGAGGTCCTCCTTTAAGACCATTCAAATCCAAATAAACACAAAAATTGAGGAAATAATAGTCCCTTATTCTAGGCATTCCTTGTATTATATCTCATTAGATTCCTATAGTTGCAAGCATTAGAAACCTACTCCAATGCACAAACACAGTCCAGAGAAGGGGACAGAAGGAAGGGTGGAGAGATGGGCTCAGAAAAGAACCAGGAATGGACTTAGAGAAGCTCAGAACAGTGGGAAATGGGTGGTTTTGATGATTGGAACTAATGGAAAGTCTTGTGGGAGTGTAGCCCCAGAAATGAAACAATTCCAGTCCTTTCATCAACATTTGCGTCCTTCCCAAGATTCAGAGTTCGGCAGTAAAGAGTTGAATGGGTCTCGCTGGGGTCACACATCCTTGACACCAGAAAATCAGGACCCTTTAATTAGTTAAATCCACCAAGCCTGCTTCTTGTGGGAATGTGGGAAGAAGTAAGTCCCCAAAAGGAAATTAAAATACTAGTACTAAAAGAAAGTAGGATAAGTGCTACATAGGCCAAAAGACAACAAATATCCACTATGCATATTCAACTTCAAGTAGCCACAGGTAGGAAAGGAAATAAAAGAATGGTCTGTCATTATGGGAAGACATATTGAAATTATAAAATGCCTGTTGTTGACAAAACTATTTACATTTGTATGTGTGGCATGTATGTGCGTGTACAACACTTGACCTGTGAGTGAATGTTTTTGTGATTATTAAAACAATAAGATAGTATCTGAGGTTAAGCTGGTGACAGCTCTCATCACAGGCTTCATATAAATTAATTTAAAATTCTCCACAGTTTACTCCAAGGCATTAATTTCCCTCGTGTGGGGCAGCCTTGTAATTGGGTTGTGATGTATTTTTAATGATATTTATTATCATTCAAGTGTTTCTAGAAAACTAAATGAGACATGTAATTTAGTTTGATTTAGATCTTCTTGGATATTTTCTACTTCTTTACAAATACAGAGAAGCAGCCACTTTTAAATTTTATTTTTATTTGCTATACAAAAATGTGTGAATTTTAACATGCTCATAAGAGATATACATTGTCAGATTTCTTTAAAAAGAAAATAAGACTTCAAAGATCCAAATTTAGTTTGAAAGTGCACCTTACATCACAAATCCTATGAAGCTCATTTGTGTCCTTGCTTTCCCTAAAGAAATTAAGGGTTAACAAAATAGAAAATTCTGATTTTTCTAACTATAATGTGTGTGTTGAATGTAACAATACAGTCATCCCTTATATCTGCAAAACATTTTATGCTTTACCGACTTTCACCTGCTTTATGTCACTGAAATGGACTAAGACATTCAAAGAGTTACTGCTGATTGATTCCTTGTGAGATCTGTGTCCGTCTTTGTTACCAAGGGAGCCATTTCCAAATTCAGCTTAATCTGAGTTTGCCCAGCTGCACAGTTGTTAATTTTGATTTGGCTGGTGTTTTTCCATTCTCATGAAACTGTGTGGTTCAAGACAGACAGAAGGTTAAAGGGTTAGTATAAGATGGCTTATTCTTTACTTAATCACTTCCTTTTTGGTAGGAAAAAGTAGCCTTGTTTTCAGAAGCTGAAACATTTGAGCGGTTCTCCAGGGGAACTCCCTCTGATGAAAGGCTAAATTAAATCTGTTACGTGACCCAGGCTGACAGCTGCGGCCGTGGATCCAGCTGTATGGACTTTCTCCGATCTTCTCATTTGTTTTAAACACAAGTGGCGTGGAAGTTGGCTTCATTCCAATTACATTAAGGTCAAAGGGTCCTGGATTAAATTAAGGTCTAAAGAATCCATGTGTCATTTAAATCTTCTATTTCTTCTAAGAAATCTTATCAGTTATCTTGATATAACACTGAAATTAGTTAACAGCTGTGTTACTTCTCATTCGTTTTGGGGATTTCAAGATTGGAATTTTTGGAGGGTCTCTCAAAAGACCCCATGAATCATCACTGTGAGTGATTTGCTTGTCCGTGTGTCAAGATGTCAAGAGAATTGAAAAATAATTAGCATGTGGTGCTCTAATAGAGCCTACTCTATTGGTACCAAACTAAACACCTATTTTTTGTTAGTTTTTCTGTGTCATTAACTAGGATGAATAGTTTTGAAAACTGAAGAAGCCATTCAGATACAGGATTAATTCTGTTATGAATATTGAAAATAGAATAAAGGTTCAGATATATGGGAACAACAGTGCTGGCTGAGGAAGAGGGAGTTCCAAATGGCATCACAGGATCTACCGCATGTCACAGAAAGAACATAAAACTTCTCAAAGGAAGCGGGGAACACTCTTTTCATAGTGTTTCTTGAAAAGACTAGGTTTTCTGAAAAAGAGAACCAAGAATAACTACTTCAGGTAGACAAAACTGGAGCAACCCCAATGGTGAATAACCAAGACATGGCTCCCTAATTACATTCAAAATGTAGATCTCAAATATGCGGCCCTCAGTCATGAGGGATTTGCCACAGAGATGTTCTCTCTTCCTCGTTCCATCAGTCCTTTCCCTGATTAGCGCCCCAATGCCAACAAGCTCACCTTGTATCTGTGTAGGTCAGAGCTGCAGAAAGATATTCAAAGTATCTGCAACATTGATTGTTCTTTAGATTTTTCTATTTGCAAGGCTAATGAGTTTAATATTAAACCAATCCTAAATTTAATCCTTCTCTTTTGATCTGCAAGTATAAATACATGAAAACATTTTCTAGGCCATTTCTCAAGGAAAACAAAGGTAGAATTTCAAAGTCACTTTCATTTGCTGATGTGCATAATTAGGTAGATTGCTTTCCTTTTTCCTATGGGGGATAGAGTAGCCTGACTTCACTCAGGAGATTCTGGAAGGAGAAGTTGTCCTTTTTTTTATTTGAGTACTCTTCATTATGACTACCATTTTTGCCTCCAGTAGAATCATTAAGTTTCAGAGTGTTATTTTAATAAAATTTAAATAATAAATATGAAAGGATATAGGACAGTTCCTGGTACATGAAGAATTCATTGTAGTTGGTTTGATTAGCTGATTGGCACACGTTTCTTGGGTAAAACATGTAGGGTAATTTTCAATCATCTTCAAATAAAAACAAATCTACATTTGTCTGATATTCAGTGGTTCACTTACCACTTTTCATACTTTATCTACTTGATCTTTGCGGCAACACTGCCCTTTTCCCATTTATCCCAACATCAGCTGTTGCAAATGACTTGTGGAAGTTACATAGCTGGTAGGTAAGAAATCCTGAACTTCCAACTAGAGATTCTGATTTCTAATCTTTTGTGACAATGACCAATACACATGAGTATTTAAGTAAGTTACCAGATGTTGATGGTTCCCTACAGAGGTGAAAAATATTTTCGTTGTTAAATTGCTAATTGCCTATCTCCTTTTTGCTGACATTAGCTTCTAGAGCCACATATATAATCTGTAATTATTTTCCCTGGTCTCCTTTCCCCAGGGTTTTGTGTATCTTTTCTTAATTACTTGAAACTGTTAATGGTTGAACTTCTATGTGAAGTCTCACTGTGATTTTTCTAGGCTCCCTCTCTGGTGGATTTTCAAAGGGTAAACAATTTTAAAATCAAATAACTCCCCAGCGTTTCCATGAACGCATGATAGTTTTGAGAAACCAAGTTCATTTTCTCACCATGAGGAAAGCAATACATGTTCATTGTAGAAATTTGGAGAATGCAGAAAAATCAAAATGGCAAAATCCTAAATATCGTAACTGATAATATTAGGATCCATATCTCTAGTGTTTTCTCTTTAAATTTATTAAATCTTGTGTGATTATTCTGTTGTATTATATTTATTACCACTTTATTGAACAATAATACATAAGCAATTTTGCTTTTTATTACAAACTTTAAAAAATTTAGTTTTAATGGATATGCGTTGTTTCTTAGGATGAATGTACCATGATTTCCTAATTGTTTCTTACCCATGATGATTTACTGTTTCTCATTTTTAGCTACCTGGTGCCCTTACTATCCCTTAGAGATATGGGTATTCTGGGCTCAAACTCTAGTGTCATAATAGCTATGGATCTAGAACCACTGTCAAGGTGCCCTTAACCTCTTTCTTTCTGAGGTAGCGAGTGCCCTTTCTTTATCTTTCCTTTCGTACCAATGCTTGCCATCTTGATCATGAACTCCAGCCACCTCGTGTTTTCCAAAAAGAAAAGCCAATTATATGCAAAATGTTGTGAGTTCACTAACTTTACTGAAGAATTGAAGCATGTAGTAAATTTATGGCATGTATTAATAGTCATTCATAGATTTATGCCAACCCTTATCCTAGGTTCAATGTCCTTCCCAAAGTGCATCACAGCATTAAGCCTATCTCCACCATACACAGTTCTCTGAAAAAGATAAACTGTTTGGAACAGCAGCTCTGGAGTCTTCACTCGTTGGGTATAATCTCCACTAGCCTACCTTTCTCCCTTATACCTTTGGATTAGGGTGACTATATTTTCTCCATCTTGTTACGAAGATAGTATTGCAAAGACATCCTCGTATAAATCTTGCATTATATGTGTGCTTGTTTCTTTAAGATAGAATCCCGGAAAAGGAATTCTTGGATCTGGATGAAATAATATAAATTTATTTATTTAACAAATATTTATTGAGTGCCTACTATTTGCTCTTTGTAGACATTAAATTTATAATACTGATGCTTTAAATCCCTGACTAGTGAACATTAAAAACCCATAGGCTTTATCTATTAACACTTGGGTAATGAGGATTATAGGTGTGGGCTCTTCTAGGGGTTTAAAAGTATTATCTCATTTAATCCTGTGAGGCAGCACCTACTAAACCATTTTACAGATGGAGAAATTAATGCATAGGGATTTTAATTACCATGCCTGAAGTTACACAGCTCATATGTGGCAATGCCAAAACCGGAATCCCAGAAATTCTGGCACTAGAGTGTTATGTTAAACTCTCTGTTGCATCGTAACATAGAAAACCTGTACTCACACTCTACTTTATACTTTGGATTTTTCCAACATAAGGCTGGGTAGCTTATGTTTCAGTTAGATTGTACTTCCATTCTGGAGGAATATGAAGGTTGGTAATTTAGCCATGTAATTTTTAGTGTTACATACTTCAAATGCTTATTTTCTTCAATGTCATTTCTTCCTCCATTTGATCTTGAATTATAGTGATGAAAATAATTCAGATATTTGTAATGGAATACTTTGTTCTTGCTTGTTTCAAACCAATTGAGATGCCCTGGGTAGCCCAGACTATTACAAAGATGACAGTTTTACCCCCCTGGGGCTTAGATAATCGTCTTGGCCTTCAGTAGTGAAATCAGGTAGACGGGAAGCAAGCATTTGTTTTTTTGACAGGAGCCCATTCTTCTGCTGTGAAGTTGATTTGGAGGAGAGCTGTGGATTTGGGGAACTAGATCAAACAAATCTCTTAATTCTCTGTAAGTAGAATAGGGCCTCTCACCACTGTGGTGCAACACCAACCCTGATGCATAATAACAGGTACTGGTGGGTGCCTTTTCCCATGCAGAGTGACTTTAGAACAGCTAATGAAATTCATTACTCATTTGAGAGAAAGAGAGAAAGAGTAAAAAGCATTATAAAAATCCAAGCCAATTCAGAGTAATCTTGGCACATACCTTATCCCCGTTGGTGAATTTCCAAAAGAAACAAGCACATTAAATTCAAGAGGGACAACCCAACCCTTGTTAAAGCTGTAAATCAGTGCTGCTCAGTCCCCAGTTTCACTCAATGTCTCTGCAAGGAGCAGTAGTGAGAAATTAACTGATCCCACTATCCTTGTATACATCTGTCTCTTTACACCGAGCAGGCAGCTCCCTTGCTCCGGAGAGAACTACTGGTTATATAGCCCGGATTCTCGCTATCACAGATGCATAAAGCATCTGTGACAACTTTGGCCTAATCTCAGGCTCTAGACACTATGGAATATATCATTGCTATTTCTTTTTAAACTTTATGTCCACAAAATTATGATGCATTGAATATCTTCAATGTTACACAATGATCAATAAATTCACTGGAAAGATTGAACTTCACCAATCTATTCCTACAGAGGCCAAAACTTAGTAAATTACATGAAGTAGATCTGCTGGATTTTGCAGTCCCATGTCAAAATAACCCCAGTGCAATATTCTAAACAGGAAAGTCCTAATAAATATCATTCATTAATTGATGTCATAGCCTGAAATGAATACCTAAAATTATGCCTTCGGATGCTTGCAGGCCATACATTTTATTTGGGTATATCGAACCAAGATTGCTGCAGCCACAACGCAGAGTACTAACCACTAGACGATCACAGCAAGCTACCGGGGACCCTTATTTGGGTATATCAAGGAGAGTTAGGATTTAGTTTTTCTGTGGTTTTATTAATAACTTGTGACTTGGGAGCTCTGATTTCCCTATTGTACTAATTCAGGTGGGATTGATTTTAGGTAACATTGGGGTCCCAGGAAAAGATCTTCTCGTCTCCTACTCCTTAAATAATGCTGGATTTGGGGACTAATGAGTGATAAAATTTAAAAGATAATGAGAACCCGATTACAGAAGTCCTCTCAAAACATCCATATGTCATTTGCCTTTAAACCTATGAATTACAATACACACTAAAACCACACTCTCATATCCCTACTCATTTTGGTGTGAGGAGGGAGAAGATAAAAGTGTTATTAGCCACATCATGGGCTATTGCTGTAAGCACCAAAGGGCATCATATACTTAAGCTGAAGAACTCTTAGGGACATAAACAACCAACCAAATCTAAGACAGATGTAAGAGCTTCCTGAAAGGGTTTTACTGTACATTTTGTTTTGTTTGCTACATTTGATACACACTCAATGGGGAGGAAAAACAGGTTTCAGAATAAGCCAACTGTTTCAGACTTGAAGGCCTGTGGGGGCAGTTGGTAATATAAAAGTAATATGCTGCAGGGTAAGATAAAGACTACTGAGGCCTGCAGCTGAATTGGAGTGAAATACCATGATTTGAAGACATTCAAAGCCAATTAAAAATAAAATAAATGTGGGTGGCAAACCAAACATCTGGAACCTGCATTTGGCTTTTGAGCTGTCAATCTAAATCTTTGGAATTAACCTTTGCCTGGGAAATAAGGAATTGGAACTTAAAATAAGTCTAAATAGAATAATATCAAAAGGCGGCAATTCCAGAAAGACTTTTTTTTCACTTCCCAAGACATGCCATAGCATCTCTGAATTTTCTGCCTCAAAATACTCAATGTCTCACAGCTCTTTCATTAAATATGTTGGTCAACTGAATTTCTTCTCTCCAAATATTGTGTGGGGTATTTCTTTTTTACTAAACTAGCCACCTTTCTGGAAGTACCTTCTAGACAGAATATTCACCTGGCATTACCCTTAGTTTCCTTAAGCATTTGTGAAGTGAGCTGGGTTTTTTTTTTTTTTTCCTAATGTAGAAAGTATATGATGACTCTTGCCATTGGCCCACTATGTTCACATTTTGTTTTATTTTTTATATTTGGAAAATTATCAAAATATGTATTGACTGCTACTTTGAAAAGCCTGTTAGCATTTATTAAAATGTCGATGAAAGTTTCTAGGGCCTTATCAGAAGAGATCTTCCAAAGAAAGCCTTAGGAGTCAAAGCTAACTCTGTGTGCTTTGCAGAATGAGGAAGGGTGGCATGTGTGAGTGTGGGGAAGGAAGAGTTTAGTGGGAAAGTATCTGTTGATGTCACTTATGTGAAAAATAAAAATAATAATTTTTTTCACTTATGGGATCACTTTAGCGTTCAAATTTCGTAGGAACCACTCAAGCTTCTAGGAGCCCCAAAATAACCCAGAGGACCACCGCTTTTCACTTAGGTTGCATAAATGCTTCATCAAAAGGGTTAGAGGACGCAGATTGTGTTTTTGGTTTTCTGTTTTGGATTTTGTTGTGTTTTGCAGCAGGGGAAGGTCCATTTTTCTCTCCTTATGAGTTCTGTACAATTGGAACAAACACATCAACCCTATAATGAAACTGTCACATTTCTCCCTCTATTTTATTTTTATTTTTGGCACTATGGGGGGCTTCTTTGAGGGGAGCACATTCCCTCTTGGCTTCAGGAATCTAATGCAATGTGATTATCGGGCTATTTTTTCAGACTTATCCATTTTCATCACACTGCATCCATAATAGTCCTGTCATTCAGTTCTATTAGAAAATGACCTAGCTTGTCTCTGTAGAGACAAAGAGGCTCAGAGCAAAATCCTGACACAGGATCCATGTGTTTGTGACAACCAAGACTGCCTGTGATACTTTGATTGCTAGCAAGGTGCCAATATTTTTAAATTGACCCAAGCGGAACTCATGAGGAAGTATCTAATTCAGAAGAAATGATGATAATCGTCATAATACCATAGCAAGTAAGCAGAAGGCCTTTCTTCATGTTGACGAAGATAAAATTTACATAAACATCTATTCTGTGGATGTGATAGGGCTGGGTATCATGAGCCTTGGGGACTCAATAAGAACAGCTTGAATTTCTGAGGGAGATATCAGGTATTTTAGGATTTTCTCATATTATTTCAAATCTGGAAATAATAGTTATGTGGCTTTGCCCTAAGTTCCTGGAGTCTCTGTGACTGCATTGGAAGGACTGTGCAGTGTCAAAGCCTCAATGATAACTAAGAGATGAAATCCAACCAGGCATAGAAAAGGGAGATGGTATATGTCAGTGATTAATACCATATTTTCTTTTTCTACAGCAAGAAAAGCCTAGGCTCCTCGAGCCTTTGGATTATGAGACTGTCATTGAAGAACTTGAAAAGACCTACCGGAATGATCCTCTTCAAGATCTCCTGTTCTTCCCCAGTGATGACTTTTCAGTAAGTCTTCTCTTCTCAAGCCATCTAGATTCAAGAGGGCCCTACAGATTGGGTCGTTGTCTTTCCCTGTAGATTTAGGGAGTCCAGCCCTCCCTGTGGCCACCTTACATCTCAGTCTGTGCAGCAGGAGTTCACATCTGATAATAGAAAGTACCCCAGGGCCCCCTCAAGTTGAAAGATCAGAGGCTCAGCGAGTCAGTGTCCACTGGGGACCGGGAGGATGCCCAGGACACTGCACGGTTCCATCTGGCACTCGTGTGCCTGCCAGGATCCGGGTTTCTGACCACTGCCTTACCTGGACGCACAGAGCACTTCCTCCCTCAGCCATTTCTAACTGAAAGCTTCCAAGCAACTGAAACCAACCAATGGCAAGGACAGGACTCTATTAGCACAAAAGATGCAGTTCTTAAAAATCACCCTTAATCTTGGTTTGTCTTTCATAAGGAGATACTGACACTTGGGGGCAAAGAAAGGTAGGCTAGAACATCTTCATGGAGAGATTGGCAGTCTCAGATAGTCCCCTTTAGGACGATGCACACTACCGCATAGACAGCCTCTGAGGATAGTAGAGATAATGAATGAAAAGGAAATTCGCTTTGGAGACAAACACAAAGTTGTGGATGGTGAGCACCCACATGTTCCAAACATAAAATACTGTTACCTTGTGGTCTTAAAGATTTTTAAATTGTGATCTAATATCTGACTGTGCAGAGATCTCAGTGGGCAGTTAGTAAACTTTCCTGTCTTCCTAAAAGAAAGGTAGTCTCAGACATCACAAACTTCGACATCTTAAGGCAAATAAAAAGGCAGCTGAAGGGTATCCCTGTGAAACAGCCATTGTCCATGCAAACCTCTATCAGGGAGCATGGATCTCAGTGCCCACACATTCCTCAAGCAGCCTCAAACTTCCATTTTCTCTCTTACTTTGAGGGCAGGTCTGGCTTCTGGCTTTTAAAGAGTTTTTTTTTTTTTTTCACCTTCCTCCATGGATTCATGAAAAAGAAGGTATATGGAAGTTAATGATTTTCTGTTTCAAGTGTGAAGAATCATGGAAGAAAGGAGACAGATTTGTAAATAGGAAGAAAGAAACTCTTCCAATGTTTTTCAAAATTTTAAACAGCTTCCACTTGAGTGCTGGCACATTTTGAGAGAGACTTATCTCGTGCAGAAATCTCATTTCCGTGGTTGGACTAGGCCACTGGAAGTTGAACTGCAAGCATAAAGTTAAACCACATTTTTTTAAATTCCACATCCTCATTTTCATTTTTCAGACTGAAGATTAACCTGATGAACAGTCTGTCTTTCTTTCTTTCTTTCTTTCTTTCTTTCTTTCTTTCTTTTTTCTTTCTTTCGTTCTTTCTTCTTTCTTTTTTTTTTTTTTACCAAGTGTCGCTCTGTCACCCAGGCTGGAGTGCAGTGCCATAATCTTGGCTCACTGCAAGCTCCTCCATCTCCTGGGTTCAGGTGATTCTCCTGCCTCAGCCTCCCAAATAGCTGGGATTACAGGCGCATGCCACCACACCCGGCTAATTTTTGTAATTTTAGTAGAGATGGGGTTTTGCCATGTTAGCCATGCTGGTCTCGAACTCATGACCTCAAGTGATCCACCCGTCTCGGCCTCACAGAGTGCTGGGATTACAGGGGTGAGCCACCACGTCCAGCCTTGAACAGCCTGTTTATGTCAAACACCACCAAAAATCATGAATCCAGGAGCATCTTTTCTCTTAGTTATGACCTTCAAAAATATGTCAAATGCTACTTCAAGGCCTCTCAGCTCAAAAAGAGAGTGGAGGATGCAGGTAGATGGGCTATAAAGTTTGCAGTGAGTTTGGATTGTTTTGGCATCTTTCCATGCTCATTTAAATTGAGGAATGCCTCTGATTACTTCTTGATCTTTACCTTCCCTAGCAGTGTAACAGAGAATACAAGAATAACTCTTTATTTTTCCAATGTGAACATTCCAATAAATACACTGAACTATTTTATTCCGTGGCTCTTTAAAACCCTTCTGTGACTCCCCCTCTGCCTTCAAAATGAAGTGCAATCACCTTGGCATGACCCAATGCCTGCTTCAAGATGTGGTCCTTGCCCATTTCTCAAAGCCGTAGCCTACCCTCTCCCACCCCCTCCCGGCCCATCATACACAGTCACCCTCATTCCCAACTTGGTAAAAGACCAGCACAGTTCCAAACATACTATTCTATAACACACCCCAAACCATTTCCTTCCTTTATTTTTATTCAGCAAATACACGATGTTCTAATACGGAATACTGGGCATTATTTGATGAATGGAGACAGCAGTGATTAGACAGAAATCACCTGGGGTTCTAAGGGAGCTTAACTTTTGGTGGGTTTACTTATTAAAGATTTACTTATTCCAAACAAAAAGGTAAACCAATTAATTTACCAGATAATTCAGATAAAGACCAATTCTATGAGGAAAATAAAACCAGGCAGAATCTGATGAAAGAATCTGAGTAGGGTAAGAACTGTGTTGGTCTAGGTGAACAAGGACAAGCCTCTCTAAGAAGGCGACATTTAAGCTGAGTTCTGAGTTCTCAAGAAGCATCAGCCATGCTGGGGAAGGCATATTTCAGGCTAAAGGGGTAGCTGGTGCAAAGGCCCTGAAGAGCTCCAAGATTGGAGATTGGTATGGCTGGACAGGCTAAGGCGTTTGCATCTTATTCTAACTACAGGCAAGGGCATGTCACAGGAGTGTTTCAAGAAGGAAAACAAATGACTGAGTGTGGATTTCTAAATATTACGAGTTCATCTGGGCTCTGTGTGGAAAACACAAAATAGGGCCTAGACAAACTGGGGAGTGTGGTCCAAAGAATCGTTTCCAATTAATCTCTGCCCAAGAGATTTTCAATGCTACCTAATCCTTACTATCAGCAAATGTCACATCCTCCAAATGGCTAAATTTTAATTTGCATTAAGCAACTGAAAAACAAAAGGATAGTGTTAGATATTATCTCTACATAAAATTGCCTATTTTTGAATAATATGTGAAGATTGTTCCTCATTTTTCCTGCTCTACAGAGTACGGCTTGGCAAACTGTGGCCCATGGGTGACCTGCTGCCTATTTTTTATGTCCCATGAGCTAAGAATGGTTTTTATGGTTGTTAAAATAGCTTAAGGAAAAAAAAGATGATATTTCAAAACACATTAAAATTATCTGAAATTCAAATTCTGTTACCCGTAAAGAAAGTTTTATTGAACACGGACACCATTCCTTGACCTCTTGTCAGTGGCTGCTTTCATGATGTAAAGGCAGGGTTGCAACAGAGTTGCAGTAGAGGCAACAGAGACATTCAGCCGGAAAAGATTTATTCTTTGATGCTTTACAGAAAAAGTTGGCTGACATACAGTACAACTGCATGTGTTTTTGGTTTTTATCCTCATGCTCTTTGTGGAATATAGGCGTGTCTGTAAATCTCTGATGTTACCTGCTTCACCCATGCCTATGTCACATTTTAGGGATGTGGTGCACCAACAGGAAGTGTCCATGCAGTCAGTAAGCATGTCATTTCCTCGGCTCTCCCTTCAGCAGTGGGTGAGGCTCCTCTGGGGTGTGTGGGGTCAATCTCCACGGAGCCAATGTGAAGTGGTCATAGAATGACCACCCCAATCCCAAGGCATTGAGGGATGGAAGGAGAGGGGCAGCTCCAAGCTTCCCACCCCCACCTCTAAATATCTTTCATCCAGTTTCTGCCCTGCAGATTGGAGAATCCAGCTCACTCGTATGTTTCCACGTTACCAAGCACCCACACTTGCAGCACACATGATTCATTACTCAGTTTGTTTAATCAATATTTATTCAGCACCCACGAGCTGCTGAATATAGAACAGCACTTCCTAGACTAGTGAGACTGACAAGAAAAGCAAAAGCCCTGTGTTTAAGGAGCTCATGCCCTTTTATGGATGAAAAAGCAAGTTGATTTAGAATGCTTATGGTTAAGAAATACCAAGAATCAGAGACTTCGTCTGGTATCTGGTACACCAGAAAGATTACTTTTCACCAAGGCAGTATTCTTATATTGTGACTGTATATATTAAAAGTTTTTCTCTATTCACTCTGCTGTCCCAAGCCACAAATACCCTCATTTGCCTGGACCACACCTCCCCTCCAAAAAGTGGTTTTGTAACTGGTCCTCCTGCTTTCTTCTTTGCCCCGCTTTGACTCGTTCACACAGAGTACTCAATGGAAGCTGTTAGGAACACAAATTAGATAACGCCATACCTCTGGCTAAAACTTCTCAGTGGCTCCCCATCGCCTTAAGAGTCAAATCCAGCTCCTCCCATAACCCCTGTCATCTGGTTCCCCATGATCTCCGAGCTCTCATCTAGCCTACTTTCCTCAGTCATTGCACAGACATCAAGCATTCTTTCTGTTCCCCCAACCTGCCAAGCTCATCCCCTCTGTAGAGCCTTTACACTCTCTGTATAGCTGGTTCCAATTTTTCAGTCACAACTCAGTTTAAATGTCACCTCTACAAAGAAGCATCCCTGACTTCCAAGCTACACTGCCCTCACATCCAGTTACTTTATAACATTACCCCACCTGCTTCCCTTGATAACACTTATCACCACTGGGAAATATCTTGGTTTGCTTTTTCACTCCTCTGTCACTTGTTTCTCACTGTTAGACGGTAGCCTCTAGCAGGACAGAGACATCTTCTGTCTTGATCGTTGAAAGATTTTCAGCAACTAAAGCAGAACTTGGCACAAAGCAGATGGAAAATAAATATTTATTTCATGAATTATCTTTCAGAAACATCTAGATTGCTATTTTATAACATAATGTTGGTCTTTTGAGTACCCTGAGGAGCCAAAAGGCTATTCTGAAACATAATTCTTGAGAACAAAGAAGATGAAGTAATTGGCTTTGCTTGATGGTAAGGAAAATACTTCCTGCTTTGGCACAACTGAACTCAACATATCACCTTAAAAAACAGCACTAAGAACACGTTTCCCTTTTTAAAGAGGCCCGTTCCTTCTAATATAGTGCCTAGCTCATAGCTGATATCAGCAAAGCTTAGTTTTCTCCTTTTAACACTTTTTTTTAAAGAGATGGAGTCTCGCTCTGTTACCCAGGCTGGAGTATAGTGGCAAGTCACTGTGGCCTCAAACTTGGCCTCTAAAAGTGCTGGGATTACAGGTGTGAGCCACTGCACCCAGCCCTCTAACACTTTAGTGTACTTCTTCACTTACTCATTCACTTCCTTTCTGTTACTAGGCAAGGGACAAATCAGTTCATATCTGTACTTCAAGTACCCAACACAATGTCTGGTTCATAGGCATTCAATAGATGATCAAACATTGAATTAAAATAGTTTTCTTCCAGGTTAAGGGCCTGACACAGAAGCACTTTCCTTTATTTTGGCACACCAGGTAGAAGCTAGTCCTCCTGGTATGTGGGTTCTGGGACTAAGCAGTATGAACTCCTGCACTACATGTGTCCTAATGATTCACTAAAATAAGCAGTATTGATGTATTTATTAAGCCATTCATTGCAAAAACTTGTACTGCTTCAATAATTGTATTTGCTACTTTTGTTCATCTTTCTTTTTCAAGCTGGTAGTAATAGAAACTTTAGAACAAAACAAAAAATAAAGAACTTAGTCACCAAAGTGTGTGACTCAGTAAAGTAGGCAAAGAAAGTAAGAAAAGAAATCAAGGGCTAAGAAAAATGGTTTCAAGGACACATTGAATCATATTGTCAAATGATTCAGTTTAAGAAAAGGCTGATGCAAAATAGCAGAAAAAAAGTTGAGAAAGTCAGAAATGAGTTTCTTCCTGAGCAAAAGATGTAGAAAGCCTGAGATGGGATCATTTCTGGGAAGTACAAAACCATAAATAAGAAAGTTCTGATGTCTGAAAGCTGGTAAGACCGTACACTGTGTAGGAAGACCACCTATCAACTATACTTCAATATTGTCCACACCAGTGAAACTCTATTTCAATTTACCTTCATGGACCACCTTTGGTGATCTAAGCTGTATATATTCAGGACACCAATACGAATAAGAAGCAGACCTTACACTTGAACAGTTAGACTTTCAACACCGGGCAGTGCGATTTTCGAAGTCAAAAGTCTATGTCACATGACTGCAGTTGCCTAAGAGTCTCATTATCTTCTCAAATTGCATCTTCATATTAGTAGGTCAGAATTGTGTCCCAGGGCACTCCAAGGCATTCTGCACTTTTCACTGGCTATTAAAACTCAGAATGGTGGATATCATAATATACCAATTGCTTGTTCTTTTCATAATACGTCTTTAGCAATGAAAATCAAATGGTATATGGGGACTTCTAGACTCAACCACAAGTGTCATTCTAGGAAAGGAAGCAGAAAGATTTGAATACGTTTTAAACTGCAAATCAGTAAGGTCATGAGTTTTCTTTTTTTTTTTTTCTGAGACAAAGATTAACATTTTATAAGAATCTCAACCTGTTTTAAATCTGTGGCTTTTGAGCCTGAAAAGCAGGCTTTTAAATGGCTCCTGGTGTTCGTGTAAGAACATTGTAATGCAATTTGAAAACTAAGTAATAGTCTTTGTCGAATTAGATTCTTTCTATGTTATAATATTCCTCTCATTTACAAGCTAATGAAGTTAAGATTTGGAAAGGCTGTTGTTCAAGGAAATAGAGCAACTGGAAGGACAAACACCTAACATAAGCACCTTGACTTTTACTATTAGTTTCTGTCTAAACAGCATGCTTTTGGCCAGATGCTTCTTAGAAAAAGAAGGCACACAAGTTGGGGGAAATACTAACTTCCTGAATCCCACAGTGAGTGATGCCATTAGAAAATAAGTACTGTAGTGAAACAGTTCTGGTTGTTTATTTCATTTCATTAAGAATGTGTGTAGAGACTCTGGTCTGTGTTTGATTGTGCTAAGAATGTATGTCCACATGAGACTTGGACACAAATGTTCATAGAAGCATTATTCATAATAGCCCCAAAATGAGAATAACCCAAATAATCCATCAACTGATGACTGGATAAATAGAATGTGGTATATCCATAAAATGGAATGTTATTATTATTCAGCCATGAAAAAGAATGAAATATTGATACATGCTGCAATTTAGATCAACCTTGAATATATTGTATTCAGTGAAAGAAGCCAGTCCCAAAAGACCATATAGTCCACGTATATGAAATGTTCAAAATAGGCAAATCCATAGAGACAGAAAGGAGATTAGTGGTTGCCATGGGCTGGGGAGATGGGAAAATGATAAGTGAATGCTAGTGGATATGGGGTTTCTTTTGGGCATGATGAAAATGTTCTGTAATGAAATCATGGTAATGGTTGCACAACTCTGTGAACACACCAAATACCACTCAATTCTATACTTTTAAAGGATAAATTTTATGACAGATCAGTTATATCTCAATTAGATGTTTTTTTAAAAAAGCCGTTCTATGTATTAGGGTAGAGGTGGTGTACATGATCACAGCAAGGATACAAAAAAATCATGAAAGCATATATCTGGATACGAGCACTTTAATTCTTTAAAAGGAATGAATGGAACACAGCAAAGGAGTAATAAGGAACATGGCAAAACTTATTTTACAGTTGTTGTATTTTACCCCCAAAGCAGATGTAATGTGGCTTGCTTATAAACAATAAAACACACAGGTGAAATGACCGGCTGAATTCATCAGCAGCATAACCTTTGGGCCTAAAATATTCTATAGGTAAGCTGCAGACTTCATGTGTGCTACAGAGAGTAAATAACAGCATTCAGGGAAGAGAAATGTGTGTTTTATGAATTAGAAAGCTTTTCAAAAGGAGCTGGCACCTATACAAAACCTGAGATTTTGAAAGAATGAGGAAAGAAAAAGACTTTCGGAGAGGCAGAGGAGCATGGGCAAAGGCCCTGTGCAGGAATGAGGCTGGCCCTGAAGGAGAAATGCGGGCAGCCAGGTGGGATGGAGCCGGTGAGAGCTGGCAGTGCTGGGCTGCTCTTCAGTCCATTTCTCTTCCCTAGACCATGTCTGCAGGCCTCACAGCAGGCAGCCCTCTTCACTGGGCTTTCTTGGATGGTAAACTCAGACCACAGACCTCAGAGTCTTTGCCAGGGGGAGGTCCTGGTGCAGTAGGTGTCTTTATATTGTTGGAGCAGCTCGTTTCTATTAATGCTCACATCTTCCCATATGTAGAATGTTTGGTCCTCACCTCTTTAGAGGAGATGAGACACATTTTGGAGCCTGGAAAACAAGTCACAAAAAAGAAGTGAAATGACTGGCTCAGTAGTTTGTCAACCCAAGAGTAAAACACCTTGAACTTCTTCTTATGGGATTCTATCACTACTATATACCTAAATACTACCACACTGCATCTTCATGCTTAACTTGGCTGGAATGACTGCTATCAAGTAATAGACAACTGTTCATTATTTGTGTATTTGCCATACAGTTTAACCCCAGCAAGACAAGAAGGGCCTTCCCTTTAAAGCACAAGTCAGGTACTAAAGTAATATTCTCATGTATTTAAACAATAAGTAAGATAAAATCACAATAATACTCTTCTGAATGTGGTAAAAGATGTTTTTCAAGCAACTAATGTAATCTAAGGGCATTCTCTAATAGAATAAAAGGCAATATTCGTGTCTGAGAAATTTTGGTTAAAATCACTTTTAAACACATGCTGAGGGTCATTAATCATGAAGTTTTAGTTAATAGTTCTTATTGTGAGGCTTATAACTCTCCAAGCTTAGATTGATTGATTACTTTAAACACCATCATTTTGTCCTCCTTTTTGAACAGGTGGAAGCTACAATACTGTCAGAGGAAGCTTTTCTCAGCTCCAAGATAGGATAAGCAGCCCTTTTTTAGACTTTTACAGTGACCTTTGGCCAAGTGAGAGATGGTCCTGCTGTGCTTGGAAGGAAGTCTTCTGTAGCTAGTGTAGCCAGCAGATCGGTGGCTCTAACAAAACCCCCAAGACCACCCACTGCAGGCTACAAGGAACCAGAAAGTGACAGGGCTGCAAGGGAGGATATCTGAATCTCATGGACGTGAAACTATAAACACAGGCCCGCATGCATCATTTCAGGACAGTTTTTATTTCCAAATGCCTGATCTCTGGACAATAGATAGGCTCCTTATGAAATCCTACCACCAAAGGAGAAGCTCAGCTGAGTTCCACTGCAGTTTCAGATCCGTTTTATGCTATTGAGCTATACTAATTGTTGACCAGAGTTTTATAAAAAAGAACAGGAAGTCTCTTGTGGTCAAGACAATTTGTAGTGATCTGAAAGGAACTGATTCTCAGAAAAGAAAAAATTCTTTGTAACCATATTAAAACCCTTACCAAATATGATTGTCTATAGTTTTCTTCGTATTTGATCAATTCATTTTTGCTTCAGTGGAGACACATTAAAGAGATCTAAAATGAGAGGAAGCGCCACAGTTTTTAAAGTGGAAACTTATGGAGTCCTTGCACTATTATTATTATTATTTTTTTTTTTTGAGATGGAGTTTTGCTGTTGCTGCCCGGGCTGGAGTACAGTGGCGCCATCTCGACTCACCACAACCTCCGCCACCCGGGTTCAAGCGATTCTCCTGCCTCAGCCTCTCAAGTAGCTGAGATTGCAGGCATGTGCCACCATGCCCAGCTAATTTTCTTTTTTTTTTTTGTATTTTTAGTAGAGACGGGGTTTCTCCATATTGGTCAGGCTGGTCTCAAACTCCCGACCTCAGATGATGAGCCCGCCTCAGCCTCCCAAAGCGCTGGAATTATAGGCGTGCACCAACGCACCTGGCTGTCCTTGCACTTTTTCAGACAAATGCTCCAGTATTATAATAAAATACAACTAAGATCAATAGCACGTTATGGGCATGCATCATACATGCATTCCCTTTCCTATACCTTGTGTAACCTGCGCAAGATATTAGATGTGCAATAACTGCACTTATTGTAAAATAATGTTTTAGGTTTATCACATGGTTCCATGAGCATGATTCAGCCCGTTGTCTTATTTAGCAAAAAGTCAACATCATTTTATAACAAGAGATCACCAGGCATTGTACACATGATTAAGCAATTTTTGTAACCCAACCTGAATGAATTTGCAGTCTCATAAATTGGATGTGAATATTACCTTATGTATTTGGAGGCCTATCTAACTATAGGACATTACTAATCTAGTAGCCATGTGATTACTGTTATGGGGAACCCAAGCCTACATTCCAGAAACTTACCAATAAAGCAAACAAACAAAAAGCTTCTTAAATCAGCTAAGTGTTCACATTATTATTATTATTTATTGAAATGGAGTTTCGCTGTTGATGCCCAGGCTGGAGTGCAATGGCATGATCTTGGCTCATTGCAACCTCCGCCTCCCAGGTTCGAGTGATTCTCCTGCCTCAGCCTCCCAAGTAGCTGGGATTACAGGTGCCCACCACCACGCCTGGCTATGTTTTGTGTGTGTGTGTATAAAAAAAAAAAAATATAAAAAAAATATATATTTTTTTTTTTTTTTTTTTTTTAATAGAGACGATGTTTTGCCATGTTGGCCAGGCTGGTCTCAAACTCTTGACCTCAGTTGGTCTGCCCACCTCAGCCTCCCAAAGGGCTGGGATTACAGGCGTGAGCCACCGTGCCTGGCCCACCTTATTTTATTATGTCACAGAGCAGTGATCATAGTGGGACAGTAAGTTTACTACATAGATGGAACAGGGAGTGGTTGTGTCACATGCAAAGTACGATGGAGCCAATTTAGATCTTATTATTTACATTTTACTTAATTATAAGCTTGATTCTGAGCCATGTTACTCTACTCTCCATCAGACTTAAAGTATTTTTTTTTAAAGTCAAGAAAGCAATGGAGAGTCTAGTGGAAAATGAAAAAGAGGAAGAGCTTGCATTTTTGTATAAAAATTTTATTAATAATGGCCATAATATAGAATTTTTTTAATTGGAAAGAAAAATGTCTAATGTTCCCAGTAGATTATAATATGTAATATTCCCTGGAAACCAAGCAAGTACCACCATATATCTGTAAATTATCCATCCAAATAGGAAACAAAGGCATCCCAGATCATTTAAATTCAGCAATAATCCCCAAAGCTCAATTTAGGCATGGTTCTTAATATTCTACTCCAAAACTTCAATATAGTTTATTTACTATTTATCTTCTAACAGAGTGAATAGCATAAAATAAGCAACTTGAAGAAGGGAACTCTAAAGGAATTAAAAATGTAAAATATGTGCCAGGCGCAGTGGCTCATGCCTGTAATCCCAGCACTTTGAGAAGCCGAGACAGGCAGATCACTTGAGTCCAGGAGCTGGAGACCATCCTGGGCAACATGGTGAGACCCTGTCTCTACAAAAAAAAAAAAAAAGTGAAAATTAGCCAGGCATAGTGGTGCGCACCTGTAGTCTCAACTACTGGGGAGGCCGATCACTTGAGCCCCGGAGGTCGAGGCTGCAGTGAGCTGTGATTGTACCATTGCACTGCAACCTGGCCAACAGAATGAGACCCTGTCTCAACAACAAAAACAAAAAAAGGTAAAATGTAAATAATAAGATCCAAATTGGCTCTATCTTACTTTGCATGCAAAGCAACCGCTCCCTGTTCCATCCATGGCACTACGCTTGCTCCCTGCACCTATGCCTGGTTTGAATTAGTAGCCACAGCCTCTTCTGAGCTGTTTATACAGCTGCAGTCAAATCCTGGAGCAAGTGCAGTGGCCCAGGGAGCTCAGTCCACAGCTGTGCTTTAGGGCGAGCATTCATTTTCACCATTGATGTATCTCGATCCTAGTTTTCTCGTTTTTCATCCTCTCATCTTGTTAAATCTACATTACATTCTTCCTCTTTCACAGGATACAAACCCTGTGCTTCCCGACATGCATGTGCATATGCACACACACTCACACCAACACATCACACCCATTCACACGTGAACAGACACATGCACACTCTACACACACACAACACTCACCACACACATTCACACCACACATACAAACACACTGACACATCACATTCATTCACACGTGTACACCCATACACATGCAGACACACTCCACACACATTCACATACCACACACACCACACACATTCATACCACACATACACACTCACACCACACACACACCACACACACTCACACTGA